>NW_016170522.1:0-15677 GCF_001687245.7 Rhagoletis zephyria
GTAACTACCCAGAGTGTGAAGTATGGAAGCGTGACCAAACCGCCGATCCTTCCATAGCACCATACTTCTTAGTTTGAGCGCTGAATCGGCGGCCGCGTATTTTCCCACCAGGTTTATTGCGGGTAAATTGGTAATCACCTCCAGCGCCTTATTTGGGGTGGTCCTTAAGGCACCCGAAATGCATAGAAACGCTGTTCTTTGGACCTTACTCAATAGTTTTAGGTAACTTGCCTTTTGAGTTGCTGGCCACCATACAAGTATTCCATATAAGAGTATTGGCCTGACCACCGAGGTGTATAGCCAGTGTGTAATACGAGGTGTTAACCCCCACTTGATTCCGACCGCTTTTTTGCATGTGTATAATGCAACGTTGGCCTTCCTTACTCTTTCCTCTATATTAGGTTTCCACGTTAGTTTCCTGTCTAATATGAGTCCTAGATACTTAACATTCTCCTTCAAGGATATCTCCACACCCAAAAAGATTAGCGGGGAGACAATGGGAGGCCTGTGTTTCCTTGTGAAGAGAATTGCTTCGGTTTTCTCGGGGTTTACTCCGAGTCCCCTACTCTCTGTCCAGTTCCTAAGCGTGGCCATGTTAGAGCGCAGAATCTCCATTAGGGTATTTGGGTATTTGCCTTTGACGGCAATTGCCAGATCGTCAGCATATGCTGTGACATGGCAACCCCCCCTCTCTAGTGCCACCAGCAGAGAGTTCACCGCCAGATTCCAGAGAAGAGGGGAGAGAACCCCTCCCTGGGGAGTGCCTCTACAGACCTTTCTGCTTATTGTGGTGTTGCCGAGCTTAGCGGTTACCGTCCTGCTGACAAGTATAGACTCGATCAGCACCGCCACATTCTGGTCAACTCCAAGCTCTTCTAAGGCACCCGTTATGGCGCTTGCGTTAATATTGTTGAAGGCGTCTTCTATGTCTACAAAGGCCACCAGAGCGTACTCTTTGTCGAATAAACTTTTTTCCACCAACCCAACGAGCGAGTGCAAGGCGGTTTCCGTGGATTTGCCTTTCGTATAGGCATGCTGCGCTGGGGAGAGCCTACTTGTTGGTATCACGCCCCGTACATAATCATCCACTATCCTCTCTAAAATTTTGAGAAGGAAAGACGTAAGACTGATGGGTCTGAAGTCCTTAGGGTTGGTATGAGAGGACCTGCCCGCCTTGGGTATAAATGAGACTTTTGTCTCTCTCCAGCCTAGCGGGATGTAGCCCATGTTAAGACAGCTTCTTATAATAACCACAATGAACGGAGAGATAGTACCCCGTGATTGCTGTAGCTCTACCGGGTGTATTCCATCAAGTCCCGGTGACTTGTAAGGACCAAAAGTCTTAATAGCCCATTCAATTTTTTCGTTTGTAATCAGTCGGTTTCCCAGATCAGATAGCCCCCCTTCATTCTGGGGGTCATTAGGTTCCACCGGCTTATTTCCAGGGAAGTGTGTGTCCAGGAGGAGACCTAAAGATTCCTCGCTCGTCGTAGTCCATGAGTTCCCTTGACCCTTGAGATAGCCAAGGTTGCATGGCGACTTTGCAAGAATTCTTCTTAATCTGGCCGCTTCCGTGGTTTCCTCAATTCCCTTGCAGTAACTTTGCCAGGATTTACGTTTCGCATTTCTAACTGCTTTTTTGTATACTTTCAGATCAGCCTTGTAGGCTTCCCAGTCCTCTGCTGCTCTCGTGGCTTTGGCCTTGTTGAACATTGACCTATTAGATTCACGTAACAAGGATAATTGTTTCGACCACCAAGGTGGTTTGCTTTTTCCCCTGTATCGAACAACCGGACACCCGGCTGACAAAGAACTATTCATGGCTTTAGTAACCTGATTAACCAACCCCTCCAGCTCCACCTGCGTGGCGTGGTCTCGGGGAGGTATCTTTGGCAGTAAAGTCCTTAATTTATTATTGTAAACCCCCCAGTCGGTATTTCTAACATTTCTGAACTCCCTTACTTGGGGGGTCTTAAGATCTATTTCGAATTCAATATAACGATGGTCAGAATACGATTTTTCCTTCAGTACTCTCCATCTCTTGATTTTATGGGCAAACATGTCTGAAGCCAGGGTTATGTCCAAAACTTCCTCTCTACTCTTTGTTATGAAGGTCGGCTCTGAGCCTAAATTCAAGACACTAAGTTTGTTCCCTAGAATGAAGTCTAGTAACGACTCACCTCTAGCATTCGTGTCCGTACTCCCCCACATCAAGTTGTGGGCATTAGCGTCGCAGGAGGCAACCAGTGGTTTGTTCTTGAAGGCTGCTTCCTCGGCCAAGGTCCGAAACCCGTCTGGTGGCACGTCCTTGTCATGGGCCATGTAGGCAGAGGCTACCCAAAAGCTGGTTTTGTCCAGCTCAATGCTTGCCACTACCAGATCGCCGTCACTAAGCTGTGGGAGCAGGAAGATGTTTAAGTTGTTCCTTGCTAATATGCAAGCTCGAGTCTTACCTGCATTTTGTGCGGCAATAAGCTTAAAGCCCTTCATCCCAAGTCCGCAGATTTTATTGCCGTGTATCCACGGTTCCTGGATGAGGGCAACGTCGAGTCCACCGGCAGCCAGGCGGACCTCAAGGTTCGCAGACGCGAGTTTAGAGTGGTGGAGGTTGATCTGGATCAGGTTCATCAGAATCTGTCCGTTTTACCTCCACCATCGTGACATCCACGTCCGCCTCTTCGATCTCCTCACCCTCGGTGTCATCGGCGAGGAGGTCTTCTTCATAGAATAATGGCCCCAATCCGGATAGCCTCTCCGAGTCAGATGAGCATTGGCTGCTGGGCAACCCTTCTTCACCACCGCTGCGCAGGCCGGACTTGTCGCTCTCCTCACTAAGGTCCAAGCTCGGCTCGTCGCTGCGGTAGATTCGAATGGTTGCGTCATTGAACCCGAATCTCACCGTCCAATCCTTTTGCGCCAGTGGGGCTAGCGATTCGGCGTTGAGGATCGGCAACACCTGCCTTCTATTCTCTACTGGCTCCTCTATCTTCCCTACCCTCCAATTATGACTTGGCAGGTCCTTATTACAGGATCTGAAGATCCGCTCAATTCTTTCAGGCTCGGCGGGTCTGGCCGGAATCCAAACTCGAGCCCTCGGTCTGCTAGGAATGTCTTCCTTGTTGACGGCCTCGAGCTTGGCTCCCGGCCAAACTTCACCTACCTTACTAACGGCCAACCTATAGAGCTGGGCTGACCTATGGTCCTCGCAGGCGATGAGTTTAGCTCTACCCTGATACCATCCGGAATCATGGCAGAGAGGAGGAGGTCCAGGATTTTCGTCTAGGACTTGGAGGTAGATTTCGGCAATCGCTTCCTCCACCAACCTCCACTTCTCTTTGGGGATAGTCCCTTCCTCCTCCCCTCTGTCGATGATTGCCAGTACCTCACCGCCTCCCTTCACTACGTCCCTGAAAGTGCGGTATTTATGGCCACCTGTTCTTGGTCTTTTGGTGACCCCACCCCCTGCCTGTTCAGCAGACCGCTGCCTTTTTGGAGCAGCGCCTGCCGGTCTTCCCAAGCTGGCTACTACTCCCCTCGCCCACTCCAGTGACCTAACCTGCTCCTCCGTGAGCTGCTCTGTCGGCAGGTCCCCGATCTTGTTCACGACCCTCATGGCCGCCTTTTTGTCATAATAGGCCTGCTTCGAGGGGCGGACATGTTTAGCCGACCCCCCCAGGCCTGTGTTTGCAACTTTCCTCGAGCTGCTCGGAATGTCGGCGGCATCCTGCCGGGTTATTTTCGAAGCAGGTGCCGTACCCCGCCCTTGGGTTGAGGTGTGTGTGGATTGGGGTCTGACTTCCATAGGCGGAGCTGACGCTGCAGCTCCAGCCATGAATCGGTTGGAGACCGGTTTGCCCAAGCCTCCACTCCCCCCTCTGCCTCCTATGGTACTCGTACCAGGACCAGCCCTACCGCTTAAGCCCCCTCTAACTCCTGTCACTGGCGGTCCGATAAATGCCCTGCTCGAGGCTGTAGCATTAATTGGAGCCACCCCTGTCGGTTTTTTTGGAGGGCCGTCCTCCTTGTTGTGTTGTTTTTTTTTGTAGTAAATTGCGCTCATAATTTTGGTCCCACGAGTGTCGGACAATGGAGGTCCGCCCGCACAGAGGTCCGTGTGCGCAGGTAAGGCTTGATAGAACCGGAGGTCGCCAGGTATCCGGAGCACTCCGTTCGAGACTGGGCTATTTGTTAATCTGGGTCCCCAGCCAGGCTGAACATCAGCACGGGTCGTCTAACACCTTGTTCCAACCCAGAGCTTTTTTAGAGAGGTTTGCTCCTCCATTACCTCCATAGGCCACGATCAAAAACCATTTCCATATAACTTAGCTATTGAGGAGCTTAAGCACATAGCACTGATTTCTGATCTTAGCTGGACACCATTCTGACATCGTACAGAACCTAAATTGTAGTGGCCATTACCAGTCGGCACCCTCGTGGAGGGTTCAGCCGGAGGATTTTCGCCGACCATCTATGGGTGAAAAATTTAAATAAAATCAATAACGATGTCGATAAGTATGTATGTATATTGATAAAAAACTGTATCATTATGTATCGATGAGTTGCCAAAAAATATTGAAAAGGTTAGCGAAGTCATTTTGACCAATAAGCTCAATTTATCTGTCAATACAATATCTTTTGTACACTCTCAAAAACATGAAGAATATTATCGAATATTAGAAGAGCTCAACGGCTGAAAAAGGAGGGCGCTATCGTAGATTAAACTCGTATAGCATTTATCTGAGACTCAACATATCGAAAAATCAACTGGAGGCAGTCACAAACTAGAGCCTTCCTCTTGGCTCCATATGGCAATAGTCAGAGCACATAAACTCCAAGTGTCCTGCTAACTGTGGTATTCTACGGAGATACGCGAAATTATTGGCCACATCCGCTCAGCAATGACCTCTTTGACCAGTTATTATTACCAAAAATTTATTTTAAGGCATCCTCAAACACGTTGTCAATCTTTGACACGCAAATCAGATTTTTCCAAAGTCGCTTTGTACTTATAAACCCTCTCAGCGCCTCAGCGCGGTCCACTTAACCTTAAACTAAGGGAAACATACAATGCATGTAAATTAACTTTTTTTTCTAATTTCTCGCAAGGTTAGGCCGGCAAAGTTCATCGAGTAGAGGTCGACGACCTTTATTCCAGGAAACAAAAGTCAGCCTGCCGCAAGCAAGCAACTGTCAGAAGCTCATTACTTCATGAAACAGAAATTCTAAGCAGTACGCGCTGTCATTTCCACCCACTCACTCCTCTTTCGAGCAGCTCAGCTCCGCAGTTGATGGTTAAAAATTAATTTCGGCAACGGGTTAAAGTTGAAACTCATTCATTCGCCAAAGCAACTGGAAATGCTGAAGAATCATTTCACTACGTTCAACAAATGTACATAAATACATTCCTATTGTATGTATGTATGTATGGCGTACGGGTGAGCGAATGTGTATGCGCAATACGGCAAATGAGGCAAAGGTGAAAAAGTGGTAAAATGGTGAAAATAAATTGAATTGGATAGTGCCCCGCTACCGCTGCGATCATCACCTTCGCGCAAGAGAAATGCGGCTGCCAGCCGCTGGTTTGTGTGCAGCGTTGCCGCTTTGGAATTTTTTACCAACACTGGTAATTTTTTTCATTTTACAGGTCTAATCTGCTCGTTACGGAAAATCTTGCAACTGGAAACTTTTTTAATACCAAGAAATGTTACCAGTTCTTGTCACCGCCATTCTAGGTACGTCGGTAATGCTGTTAAAATATTCAGCAATTCAGCTATGAAGAATTGTGGAAATTTTGGCATTGCATATTTCACAGGGCAATATTTTGTTGCCAGCGTATGACATGGTAACCAAATTTATCGGTTACAAGAGGACACAGAATGCGAAAAGGGTTTAAAAATTGACAGGAACTTTATTTAACGGTTACAAAATTTTTATTGCCAGCGCAGAATAGACCTGTTAGAACGAGTTTGGTAATTTGGTAGTTTTTTTTTTCAATGTGGTAATTTTTTTCAACGTAAGTATTTTGTTTTAAGTATTTAATACTAACTTATTACTTATAAAAATTTTATAACTTTCAATCTTCTTACAATTGCACAAAACAAAACAATTTGCTTATGTACTTACATATGTATGTGTCTACACCTTAAGAGAACCAAAAATTGAAAGGGTTTTTTAATGTAACAATTTGCCTTGACAACTCAGAACTTTTAGTATGAGTTCGCAATATAGCAATTTAAGGAGACCACCCATTTTTCCCAATATGACAGCTTGATCATAGCCCCTGCAGTCCCACAAATCAGGGTTTTGGATCATTTTTACCTGCCGGACCCATTGGTGAGAGAACACAATTTCACAGGACTAATTTAAATTTTGCGGTTAAATACGAATGTGACGCATTTATAAAATTATAAAAGTAAATTTTGTTTATCGTTTAACGATACATTTGCTGATTTCATGTGTTGGTTTTAAGTTATGTAAAATACTTTATGTAAAAGATATAAAAATATCTGTCGTTATTCTTTTTTTAGAGGTTTATTATTTTTTTTTTTTGAGGTTTGGTAAAAAATTAAAAATCATTGTGGCAACACTGTTTGTGCGTCGCCTTGATTGGCGTTGAATTCGAAAATCAACTTCAGCAACGATTCAATCGAACTAAATTGCGGGAAAACGTTTGAAAAGCGCTCTACGTGAGTTGAAGGTGAGCGTGAATGTGTTTTTGTGTGTGTTTGTGTGTTTTTGGGAGAATAAGAGCAGACGCAGGCGGTCGAGTTGAAACGTACATTGATTTTTGATTACGTTTACGGAAAATCGCAAAATGTTAACAAAATTGTTTAGGCGCCCAAAGTGAAGTAGTGCGCTGCAGCGGCGGCAAACGAACGGGGCGTACTGAATGAGATGCGGAGATGTACACAAACGCAGGTGAATCGGTAATGAAGTTGAATATGATGACCACGAACGTACGCACCTTACATACACACACAGCTAAAAAAACAGTTTGAGCGAAACGAAATAATGTGGGAGGAAAAATACCTGCAAATGGCGTTGAAACTCAAGAAAGCACTTGTGTAGGAATGGGTAGACAGCTAAAAGTTTTGTGAAAGTTTTTGAACGAAAAGTGAATTCGTTTATTGGAGTGAGAGCTGATGAAGGGGTTGACGGCATACAGGTAGAAATTCGAATGCGCATAAAGGGGCAAATAAATTGATGGGATGGAACTAATCTATATGTATATCTAGCAAAAATGAAATAAGTCAATATAAGATGTACGTATGTAAGTACAAGTACATACATATGTATGTATAGGGTCAATTAGAGTAAGAAATATCAATATTTTCATTAGATGCAGTTTTAGTATATTAAACTTCCCGAATAACTTCGCCTAGTACACAACAATATCCGAAAAGTCCGTTAAAAGAGATAGGCCCAAAAATTATACAAATATTTGTTAGTTTTATGAAGTTTCGAGCAATATTTTTAAACAGGCTTTTACTTGGTTTGCTAAGATTTTTTCGGGCCCATATATCATTAAAATGGAATTTTTTGTTGATGAATACATTTATGCATTAACACTGTCTCGGACTTTCTCTCTAAATATTGCATATCCAATTTTCTGATGAGTTACATAAGGCAATGAGGTAACCGATGAAACATATTTACTGAGTGGGTACACTCTGAACGCAGTAAGTACTGGGGGGCGATGGGGATTTTAGAAAATAGAAATGACATCAGGCTACTTTCTGTGTACTTGACACCTCACAACCGATTGCGATTCCACTTGCACCGAATAGGTGTGTTCTCAGAGTCGGAGTGCCAGATCTGCATCGAAAATGATGTCGGCTTTGGCCAGACAAAGATTCTTCCATTTTAAAGCTTCAATGGCCGAACCCTTTGTTATCAAGAATTCGCCTGCTAATAACCTTTAAGGATTCATAAGGGAAGCCGAATGTACGGACTCTCCTTAAGAGATACAAAAGATCTTTCAGTTCGCGATATATCTTGTTCTGTTACACACATGAACTTACTAACTTACTAACTACATAACTCTTTGGAAATCCGAAAAAATATGGCTACGTTCTCCAAAACTCTCCAAATAAAATGAGCAATGTGAAGAATCAAGAGATGCAATCCTAAATTGGTACACACAGTGTAGAGAAGCATAAAAGGCACAAACTACCTACAACCCAAAAAATATTCAGCTTATGTGATTAAAAGTAGGCAAGGAAATTTTGCAAGCCCTTTACGTAGAAGGATTATCACGAAGTGAAGTTTTCGTGAGATCCGCAATTTGTAAGACACGCGTATTTTTTCCTTCAATTTAACATTCATGAGAAACCTGATGATGACGAAAAGGCAATGCTATGGATACAAGGTAATGCTTGTACTATAAAATGTGTATCTTCCAACAGAAATTTCCTTTCATTTCAGGCACAGCAAATGAAGTTTTGATGTTAGCCGCAAGAAGATTTCCACTTCCAAAAAAATTGATGCGAGCAAAACAGAAACAACATATTTTGCAAATGGCTACTAAAACCATTGCATAGTGAAATTTACAGCGCATCAGCACAATATCTCATCAGCTAAAAGCCAAACTACAAGAAAACTAATAACAATAAATTGGTGTCTGATTGGGAGTAATTTTAGGAGCTCTTGAACAAGTGAAGTAGCGCTCAATTTCGTAACAAAATCTTTCCAAGCATTCGAGTGCCAATTGCCGGAAGCCGATAAATTTCAAATAGAGGCTTTACATCTTAAACCAAACACACACAAAAACATACACACATACAGGGTGTCCCAGAAGTAACGTGCCAAACTTTAGGAAAAGGTAGGTGGGGGGGTGAGCTCCCTGATAAACAAAAACCTTTCAGGTAAAAGTGTCACCGTTTTTGAAATATTTACATTTTTTCGAATTTAAAAAAAATCGTGCCTTTTCATGTGTTTTCTTTAACTGCAACTACAAACCGGGCAATACTTAGTAAATTTTTTATGTAAAATACTTCCAGATAGTTGCCTCTCCATACTCAAATGCAATGTAGTTAAAATATATTAAGGAACCATCATAANTCCTACTTAAGGATACACACGCATACACATACATAGTACATGCTTATGTAAAACCATAAAAAGCTCGTGCAGGTAATAGCTACCTGTGAAACATCTCATAAAGTCAAGGGAAGGAAGTGCTGTAGGCGGTGTTTGGCCAGCTAACTTGCAACAGCACTTAAATATATACTTACTTAGGTATTAGTAGTGGAGTAGGAGTTGGTAATGACAGTGTTTTGGCACTAAGTAGGGACGAATATTTATTTTTCTTAATGGCGCTAGAGAATGTAGCAAATCTATGACATAATACACTTATGCACTGAGAGGAATTTTTTGTCATTCATTCAAAGGTGGTTAACGGTACTCTTACTTAATCCATGATGAACGTTATTATGGTCCAAGGGTATTTATATAGATCTCAACACCTCGGAATATCCGCGCCAACTTTGAGAATCCTTAATGTTCAAAAAAAAAAAACAGTATACAAAATAAATATATAAGGCAAAAGGACAACTGACCGTACTTTTGCCACTAAAAATCTTCACATAAAATCCACTATGCGACGAAACCAAAAATTTTCAAAACGCACGAACAAATCAATATGTATCTTCACCAAACCAGAGCCGAATACAGCAAAGTGCTTGTCCAGTTTTTTTTAAAAATATAACAAGAAAGCCCTCTTGGTTATTTGATTTTTTTTTACACTAATAAAGTTACAAGGACACAACTTGTGGATATGGTCTATGGTGAAGAAAACTCAGCATAGGCTTCATATAAATTGGTCTCCCGAAGATTTCGTGACTTGGTTTAGCTAGTTTTCGAAGATAAATATGGGCAATAAACTTAAGCTGCATATAGAGACTCAAGATCCATGGCCGCCAGTTTTGAGACTACTCAACCGATATCATCCCTTATAACTTTTAAAACACCTGAGAAATTAAGCGCAGTAAAAAGGCAACCTGGTTATTTAATCTATAGTCTCGTAAAAATGCCGTACGATCTCAAATAAAGCACTCAAAGTCCCTATAGAATTGCGAAAGGTTCCGAAAACATTCCGAAGATGCCGCAAAATTCCGAAAAATTTTTTATCAGTCTCTATTTTGTGCATAGTAGTTCGCCTTTCTGCCCACCGAAACCACAACCAAAGCTACAAAACATACTTGATTAATGGAAAAAATATTTGTAAAATTTTTCTCAATGTAGAGTTGGGGAGCTTTTAAGCTTCCCCAGCTTTTGGCCGTGAGTTGTATTATACTCGACGCTTATGGTCAATAAGCAGTGATTAAGAGGTAGTAGATTGTTATTAACACCATCGAGTGTATCTTTATCTTTATGTAGATATATGTGCAGGTATATAAGATTGTAGATCGCCGTGGTCCCAATAAAGGGGCTCAATATTATTATTATAAGTATGTGTCAACGATGCATTAAAAAGCATAAAATGAATATAAAAATGAAGGCGAAGCTGCAGCTTAGTATTTACATACATACTTATTTGCACAAGTATTGGCCAGCGATTGAAGAAAGGGCGAGCAGAAATAAAACTGTCCAAAACAGGCAAACCAAACCTTGATAAATTGTTACAGCATAAATGGATGACGCAGTCACTCATGGTCACATACATACATATGTATGTATGAACGAGTATGTATATATGGATCTAAGTGTGAGCAGCAGTGGGGGTGCCGATAGCGGTACCACGCAGATATGCCAAAGTGTTGGGAAGCTATTTAGCATCAGAGAATTTTATGGCCAGAGATTTCTTCACCAACACGTGTACGAGTGCTGAACGCAGCGAAAAAAAACAGGAATTATGGCCCTAGTAATGTCCTACAACGGGACGAGTTGGGTATGCGCAAAAAATTGTGCGAAGAAATGTGTGAGAAAAACTGGCAATAAACACTTTTCGCAGCCAAATGTAGTACAGCAAGGAGGTTGGGCTGGCAACTAAAATATTCGAAAGCGAAAAGTGAAAGCAGCAGCCACGAGCAGTGTTGCCATGTTAACGATTTGGTCGACATTTTGAAGATTTCTTACAGCCATGACGATTTGACGATTGTTTTGCCCTAATGACGATGTTTCTTTATGTATGTGCAAATTTGGTTGGTTCTCAACTTTGAAGATAGTTGCACAGATAACTAAAACTTGCTGTGTAAACACTTTATTAGCATTTCTGCTAACACATGGTTGTCGTATGCAAATTATATCATATGGCAGCACTAACAGTAGTTGTCGATAATAGTTTTTTCAAGAAAAAAACGCCCGCATATTTAGTTCTTAAAGAAAATTTACACCAACGGTAAAGTTTTTTTCAAGCAACAAAAATAAACAATATGGGTTTTCTAGAAAACTGTAAAATATAATATGTACTAGAGAAAAACTTTGTGACAAAAACAAATGTTATACGACTTACTCAAAGTTTCACTAATCAATTTAAAATGCTTCATTTTCCAAACAAAATTGTGTCGTTTTAAATTTTAAAGGCTGATAAATTTTTAAATTGATTGGTGCAGCCGGGCATTCATGATCTGAAGTAGTAAAGAAGAAGTAAATGCGATTTTATTGCATTTAAAAATATTTTTGCTAAAAGTAATGTGAATTTTAAAAATTCGTAAAAACGTTTCACTTTTTATTTTTTACGTATATCAATCAGGAAAAAAGCAAAAGAGCTTCCTGGTCCTGTTTTTTTTTTGTATTTTTTTATATTCCGACGATTTTTACATGCAAATGACGATTTTTGAGAACCAAACCGACGATTTCCCTATTCAGTGACTTGGCAACACTGGCCAGGAGCAGAAAAGAGATCGGGGGCGTAGTGCAAGTATGCCCAAATAGCAGTGAATTGGAATCAATGAAGCGTTGCTGCGGTGATTACTAGGCTGATTGCAGGCAGGAGAATTTTAGCTTTGTTATGGGTATTTAATATGTATTTTTTTTTTCTTTTATGTACTCGTACTATCGACAAAAAACCATTAAAACCGCACGAGTCAACATTTTATTGCGCGTAAACGTGCAAGTTTCACGCACGCATACACGCACTTACATACACTCATACGCACATGCGTGCTGATACAGCTCCTGTCTCAATCACTATCGGCTCGGTGGGCTGCAGTTTTGGGCCATAAAATCTGAAGTATACGACCGAACAGTGCGTCTCCGTCGTTGAATATCAGCACATCGGCGTATCAGCAGAAGTAGCTTAAGAGCATTCAGCAGTGAAACATTAAAATTGCTATAGTACAACAATAAAAATCACATTCCCCCACCCAACACACAGCTGAGACAAACTAACCAAGCGGCTGATGCGTGAAGCTTACTTGAAGGCGTTTTGGGAAGGAGATCAGCGGTCAGCGGCTACGCTTCAGATTATGCAGGGACGTTAGCTTCGATTAAACGTATGTATGTATGTATGTACGTGTGGATGTGTGGCTCTTATGCGGGTGATTGAGCGAGCATTGATTAAACTATTTATGTGTTTGCTGCGAAAAAGCGAAAATTAAAAAAGGGAGTACGACTTGAAAGTTTTTGGATAGTCAATCGCTTTGAGCAGGACATTCATTGACAACATTTTCACTTTACTTTGGCCTATTTATGTAGGTTTTTTTTCGATTTAAGGAACGACTGCTGTCTAAAGTCGTTTCTACTCCACTCACTTCTCTAGATTCTTATATGTATTAATTGAAGTTGACTTTTATTACATTGTGCGTGTCTTTATTGCTTATCGATAAGCTCTTTGCTTAGTATTTTTATTGCTGTTGTTGTTCGTGCCGCTATTGTAGTTATGCTACCAAAAACTAAGAAAATAAATGTGCAATGACCTGGGAATAAATTTATGACATTTATGTATTTAATTTTCACATAATTTTCAGCCTGAGATAAAGTGCAAAGAAAAACAAATCCTGCCGTCTTAAATGAGTTCTCTTATGTGGGTCTCTAGGTATGTACATAAATGCGGTCGGGTTAAATTTTTCTCGTCTAAGAACATTACTTAAAATAACACACATCAAAGAACACAAAATTTTAAAAAATTCTTCAGCAGAGTTGTCATCAAATTTCCTTTTTTAAACTATGCCAACATTTTTGAAATATTTTGGATTAAAAAGTTATGTAAATTCTTGAAAAATAGGTAAGAAATTCGAAATTTCTTTCAAACTTCTAGTTTAAGAAAATTTGAATAATCTGAAAAAATTTATGGTTGAATTTTTTTAAGAAAATGTAATACCCAATTTGAAACCTAAGTATTTGCGAACATTTTTCTTGAGATTTTTAGTGCAGAGTTGACACATTTTTTAATGTATTTAAAAATTAAAAAAGTAATGGGATCTTTTTGATGTATTTTATATCAAAACATTCTCATATGCAGTTTCCCCCTGTATTTCCTAAACAAAAATATTGCCACTATTATTTTTGAAACATAAGACTGCAAGTTCTGTAGAATAATTTTTGAATAGGGTTGCCAACTCTAACTAGTGTTTCTTGCATATATTTAATTTTTATTAATAGTTTGGTTGCCATAATTAAAATATCAACAACTCAATATGGAAATAATGTTTTATAAAATTGCCATTTCAGTTACAACTTGTTTATTAAAAATTTTTAATTTACTTTTAACTTTATATTCATATCCTACTTACCCTCTACTCTTAGTTGAAGCGCCACCATTTTATAAAACATTGTTTTAAAAGACAAATACGATTTTTATTTGCTTCTGAGGCAGCTTAAATAAAAAATAATAAAATGAATAGGGTTGCCATCTCTTTTAGACAGCTTTAAAATGTGAATACTTTTTAAGCAATGTCTCTAACTCGATCTTTTAATTTTGTCCTAGAAGACTAATGGCATATATGAAATTTAGGACAGGGCTGCTATTTTTGTATAGCTTTCATACTAAACTGAATTCCCTTTGCAGAATTTCATAAAGAAGAAACTTTTGGAGAGGGTTGTCATAAAGTTTTTTTATATTACTAAATGTCTGTCATATAACAGTTACTTGTTGCAGATTTCAAAAAAAAAGAAATTTGTAAGACATTTTTAATAAATTTTGTTTAAAATTTTGAATAAAAATCGTTGACTAAACATACCAATAAAAAATTTATTTTTAGTTACATCAGTAAAAATTTTAATATTTAATACCATTTAAGATTTTTCTTCTTCAGTTTTTTATATAATTTTAAAGCAATTTTGCCAACAAAGTTAAATATTTTTTTATTTGTTTATTTTAATCTTTTTTAGAAAAGTTTTAGAGCTGACTGTAAAAATCTGTGTTTTTTTAATTTTACAACCTTTTACTTAACTTGCTCTCTATGTATGTATGTATGTTTGTTAGGGACAAATCTTTCAATCGATTTCTAACCAACTTCCCTATGACCTAGAGACTTGAAACTTCACAGTTGGTCCAGAACCCGATGATAATGCAAAACGAAAGACGAGTTAATCAGATAGGTGGCACAGGAGTCGAGATATTTAAAAACCTGTATTTATAGTCCCTTTTTGTTCATATAAAAGGAATAACTCCACAAAAAAATTTGCCGCTAGGTGGCGCACGAGTCGATATATTTGGTAAACCAGTATTTATGGTCCGATTTCGTTCATATTTAGAACGCTTGCTTTACAAATATTTGTTTTTACTATCAACTTATTCTTTTTGATTCAAAAATCAAAATAATTCAATGAAAATGTTTTTTAGATAAATAAATTGAAGAAAGTTGAGTAAATATTTCGTCAGCTTTTCATTGAAGTTAGGTTATAAGATATCTTTACTGTCAATTCCATACAGAAAGCTCCGCTTCGCTTATTTAGTCCAGTGTGAACACCAGCAGCTTTGCTTCGCAGCTCGGCTTTCTGTGTGTACGCATAAATTTCCCCCTTGTAAGAAAAGCTATAGTAGTGTTGCCGTTGAGAATTTTCAGAAAGTCGCAAAAAAGGTGTCATTGACGAAAAAAAGGGTTATTTTTGCTTTCCTTTACTAGTGAAAGACCAAATCTGAGAACCAAAGTCGAATTTCATTTTACATGTATTATAAAGTCTTTTCGGTGCTAGAACGTTCTGCTGTTGAATTTAAAAAGATTTGCAAACATACACAGAAATCGAGTTGCATTTCCTTTAAAAGTTTTAAGTGATTCATTTTTTCGTAAGTACTTATAAATATAGTAAGAAATATTTTTTAGTAGCACTGCTCTGTTAACATTTCCGTAAAAATCTCTGGAAAGGGGCAAAAGTCCCACATGATTTTGAAAAAGGGTAAAAAAATCAACATTTTCAAAAAGTCGGGTCAAAGGGTATTGGCGCTTAAAAAGGGTCAAATTGCCCCTTTAGTCCCACAATAGCAACGCTGAGCTATAGTAAACGGCCTTGAATTTCCGACCGTTCCATATAAACAATTTAACCCTCTAGTAGGCAGAACCGCCTCCAGACGGTTGTTAACTAAACACCTTTTTAGTGCACCTATAATAATTTTTTTCTATATTCGTAAGGCACGATCTTTAGACAAAAATNAGCAACGCTGAGCTATAGTAAACGGCCTTGAATTTCCGACCGTTCCATATAAACAATTTAACCCTCTAGTAGGCAGAACCGCCTCCAGACGGTTGTTAACTAAACACCTTTTTAGTGCACCTATAATAATTTTTTTCTATATT
>NW_016170523.1:0-10843 GCF_001687245.7 Rhagoletis zephyria
CCCCAAAAAATATATTTTTTTGTTTAAGTCAACCCGCGTTGACTTAACTTATATATACGCGAAAACGACACGACGACGCTCGCCGGGCAGACGCTACCCAGGTCCGCTATAAAGTAAAGCAGCTGACAGCGATTTGAAAATGTCAAAGATAAGAAAGAAAAATAGCATAATATTATGTAAATTCAAAGGAAAAAAGTTTTGTAAGTCAACTCAGAACCCTATAATACGTATACAAACCGAATTTCAAGGTAATGTAAGTCGAATGGTGCCTCGAACCGAACAGAATTTGGAAGGTCAACTCAGAACTCTATAATACTTACCTATGTAAACTGAATTTGGAGCTGATATCTTCATATTAAGACTTTATGCCAAAACAATCCAAACAAGCTGCTTATAGTGCAATGTGCGCTTCGTGGCCGTTTTTCGGTATGGATTCGAGTTTCGGGTCCTACGGAACCGTCTTTCGGTTCTGTTTTAATGGATTTTCGTTTCTTCCGGAACTGTTTTTGCGTTTCTTTTGGAATCACGTTTTGATTCTTTCGGAACCGTTTTTTCGGTTCTTTTGGAATCGAGTTTCGGTTCTTATAAGAATTGGACCGGTCGGTTATCTAAAGGACCCGGTTTTCCGGTTCCAGTTCCGGTTCCTTCAGTTCTGTGCATCACTTGATAAATGGCGAGCGCTTTTGTCCATGTGTGCATAGACAACAAAGAATCAACTGAAAAAAAAACTTAAAAATAAAAGGCAGACACCGAAACAAACGTCTGGGCTATACAGTGGATGCATTAAAACTTCCCAGCCAAGCTCCGTCAATTTGTTCCGAGGCATCAAAGATGTGTGTGAACGGGCATTGTGAGGATGGTACAGAGCTCCTTTTCCGTTGGGAAATTCTGGTGGCTCTTTTTTGACAGTTCGTTCAGATGGTGTAGTTGTGCACAGTAGAGGACCGAATTGATCGTTTCGCCACATTCCAGCAATTCGTAATGGACAATTCCTTTAAACCAACCAAACTTTCTACATAACCTTATTTGCCGGCTTTGAAGTCGTCTGTGGAGGGTCAACGCTCCTTTAGTCCGTAATGATTCGGTTCCAAAATAGTTCGATTTCATTGCATTTCAGCAGGTTTCACAGATGGTCAATACAATTTCTTTGCGTTAATTTATGTGGCACCCAAATATCGAAATTCTTTGAGTTTCCTGCTCTTTTTAAATGATTTCCTCCGATGTCTCCTGACAGCTGGCATGCTGGTCTCGCTCAACCAATTGCCTTATTTTATCGGTTTTTGCAGTGGCTGGACGATCAGAGCGAGGGCATCCTTGACGTCAAAATTTTCGCAAATGCACCGGAAAAACCACTGCTGCGTCGATAACTTTTTTTGTATTGAAAAAGCATCACAAAGCGTACTTCCTCTGATATTCATAAAAAAAATATATATATAACTTTTTGCGCGAGCAACGAATTACATAATTGTTTGCACTAAAATTGTAGCCTGAAGTGTCACCTATCAAATGCACATCAGTTTGACGAAATTGCATTGGTTTTGCCAGATATATGGGTATCAGCACCACACAGTGACAAAAAACCGTACAGGCTCTTGATTTTTTTTTATTTTTTACGAGGAGGAAGCATAGAAGGCGTATAACCGTCAGTGTGTGACTTTAACTCGAACTGTCAAGTATTTCGTCGGGAGGCGGTTTGAGCACTAGCCTCCCACGTTCGTTCCCGTCGGATGTAGTCAATCGTGGGCTACGCTTGTTAGGGTTTGCCACGTCTTGTCTAAAATATAAGTCCTTTTTTACACTATTTATTTATATCTTAGATGCGGAACCGACTCACAATTTAGCTCTTATGAATAGTTAGAATAAAATAACTTAGAAATTTGGCATGCCTTTTAGCTGCTTTTTGTCGTTGGTATTGTATTGAGCAGGCTTCCATAAGAGACAAGTTTCTAGCCCGTATACGTATTTATACTGACGTTGCGGTTTAAACGGCCTAAGTTCCCATCCGCGCCCACTCATAGTATGCACGAAATTCGAAGCCGAGTTACATTGGCGGCCAGAAAGTAGGAGGTATGAAAGTAGGAGTTTCTAAGCCGCACTGCCTTGTCGGTTGGAACGGTCAATACGCACCGCTTCTGCTCTTTGAGCGCATAAATTTCAAAGCCGCACTGCTCTGGCGGCTGGACCGTCCTTCTCCTCAAGTCTGCGCCTACGATTTGATTGGTGAACATCATGGTTTGGTTCCGATCCGCGGCTATGCTACGAGTTGGTCCAGTCACGGGAGATACGCCTCAGTCTCTCTAGGCTCCGATTGAATCGATGGCATGGCACTCAATGAATACGTGGTGGACGTCTTCCTCTACGTCACTTTCGCAATAGTCGCAGTACGGGTCGCATTCATATTTAATTTTTAACAGGTATGCCTTAAAACAGCCATGACCGCTCTAGAACTGACTCAGATAAAAATTTACTTCGCCATGCATTCTATTGCGCCAGGATACCAGATTTGGTATGCATCGGTAGGTCCAACGATCCTTAGTTGAACTATTCCACTTGATTTGCCACCCCATAATGATTTGCGCTGTGGATGCAATCAGCGGATATCATTCTGGCAATTAAGAAAACTGCTTCGGCCGACACTGTTCTGAAGGCGCTGCAAACTCGTTGCGCACACAAACGGTATGTTGAGTTGATTCCGCGGAAGTATGCTGGACACTGTGCCGCGTTGGACAAAATTGGTGCTGCATACTCTTTCGGTCACCGCGTGGCTCAATATATTTGTATGCATATTAGAGTGGTTGAATTCATAAACGCTACCTGAAACTATCGTTATTTATGATAAAAAGAGAGACGCGCTGGTCGACCTTTTATAAAAACGCTGATGTTTCCAATTTTTTTTTATTTTCGTGACATGTTAAAGTGCAGCTAAAAATTTTGTTTTTACATTTAATTACTCTGGTATTATTGTGGAACATTGCCTTAATTACATATCTCTCTTGGACAGTTAGAATGGGCATAGTTCCCGAAAATATGCCTTCGAAAAGAGACTTCTAAAATTAAAACGTTGATAAGGGAACTTGTTACAAGGGGTTTCTGTGGTTGCTAATTAGGAATCTGCAGTCAATTCTTCTAAATTCAAAATGGCAATGATTTTTTTTTAATGATTGGATTTGTTCGAAAACCGGCGCTCGAGAGTTTTTGGATTCAATATGGATATCAAATTCTTAAAAAAATACTAAAGTTAAAACGTTGATACCGAACGTTTTAGGCATTGTCATGGGTTGAAACTCGTTACCAGCGGGTTTCTGGGGTTGTTGATTACGAATCTGATGTCGGATTTTCGAAATTCAAAATGGCGGATCCGAGTTTCAAACAAATCCAATCATTTTTGGAAAAGTTAAAAAAAGTTTTATATAAAAACGACTAGCGGGACTACCAAAAACCTTTTTTCTCAAAATAAGTATGTAGCGTTTATGAATTTCCAAACCAGTGTTTTTTTGAACCACTCTAATGTATATATGCAAGAAAGATTTAAAAAAAATCGAGTTTGAGTTCTAATATTAGATTTATATCTCTTCAAGTGACAAAACAATAATGATCAACTTAAACGAATTGTGAATGGCGCCACCCACGCTTCGAGCTCCTATCTCCCAGTATAAGAGTCGACAGTGAGTTTAGAAGATTAGAGTTACACATGTACATATGTATGTGAGTTAGATATGTTACTTGCATATGCATATAAAAAACATCACAGCGATGCAGATCAACAAGGCCAGCGAAGATTTCCGAAACCAAAACTCCAATAAATTATGAACAAGTCCTAACAAATCAAAAGTGAAAACGAAAAATATTTTCCCGATAAAAATAACCGTAAAATATTTATTTTGCATGTATGTAATCGCATATGTACATACTTACAAAAGCATTTGTATACATATGTAAATATTATGTACATATGTACAACTGCAAATGGCGTTGGCAAGTTAACGTTTATCCTAACAAATTCGGTTTGCTATTGAAACGTGTAAGGCGTTAAGCGGAGGAACGCACAAACCAAATGGCAAAATGATGGAAAAACAAGCCAAAGTGAGTGCAGATGCGATAGCAGAAGTGGTAGTAGTAACAACAATATTGGGCGCCACATATATTACCACCAAAGCAGCAATAAGCAAAACTTTCCCACTGACTGATCAGGCAACCAACAAAAAATAAAAAATAAAAATAAAAAGTCACGCATACGCCCTGTTGGCACAAGTATTGACGCTGTTGCTGCAAAAGCTTGCGCACAACTGGGGAGCGGTGGCTTTCACAGCATGCTTTCGCAGCATATTTGGGTTAAAACTCAGTGTTATCCAATCTTGGCATGGTCGAAGTGAAAACTCGTCCTGCAGATATTTGAATATCCATTAGAAGCCAACTGATAGCAAGATGGGTAACATACGATGCCATGGGAGAGGTGGTCGTGCAGGGATTGAGAAGGAAATGTGGTATAGTGAAAATGACAGCGCGGAAAAATTGAAAAGCCAACACTCCTAAACCAGCATTCCATTCGCTTAAATTGAAAGCGTTCAACTTTGAAAAAAGCCATCCGAGATTATTTCTTGGCGTTTATTTATGTCTGCATGAGTTATGACGCACTCTGAAGCTTATTTGAATATGCAGTTCTGACACATCCTCAAGTCGCCACCACAAGGTACATACATATGCCCACGTTGCATTTGTGATTTTCAATGCTTTACTGCGTTTCTGCTTTGCTGCTGAAAGCATAAAAATGAGAGCAATTTGGCTAAAATGTTTACATTTTTCCTTAAGTAAAGATTGAAAATGTGTTTACATATCTGTGAATGTATTCGCGAGCAGAGTGTACAGATTGGGCGATTTAGCACCAATTTGGCGATTTTTTTTTGGTATTTGCGCGTAAAAATTTAGGGAATCGCCTGTGGTGATTTTTGGCGATTTTTTCCCTTCAACTAAATTTTTTGTGTGCTATCATGTAAATGCGTCAAAACACGTGATAGGTAAGTTATGGAGTTAGAGCTTTAATTTTGATGTGGCAACACTTTTTATTGTTATCGATTTTGTTGTAGCATATCGAACATTTGCCAATATTAAACCGCCATTTGTGACAACTCCCGCTGAATTTGGTATTTCATTTTTGGAAATAGCTGGGGGCCAATTCTGGTTCTATCAAACTGTGAAGTGAAAATGAAACATTTAATGTCAGTGGAATATTATTTTTTTCACTTTATCGTTTCGTTATATCAATTTAATTTTCTTCCATTTAAAAACAGAATCGTATTCTTATGTGAAGTGATGAAAAATGTTTTCATTTCAAGCTTTCATTTTATTTTTAGCGCCGAGCGCTTAAAAGCGGATTTCACGATTTATCAATTAATATGAGTTATAATAAATTTATTAATTTCGCAGTCCTATTGGGAAATGTGTTAATACAAATATCGAAAATTGTTTTTATATTCTACTCAAAAATATTTCCAGCAGATATCTTTCTTAAACCTCTTAAATTTAATATCTTTATTGTAATATGTCATTTAGTTTTTCAATTAAATTGCGCTAAACTTTTCAACAGGTGGCAACCCCCTTTCAAATATTTTCGACTGCAAGCTTTCTTAAAAATCTTTAGTTTCATATTCACATAGCAATATTTCATTTACTTTATCAATTTCATTGAGTTAAAATTTTAAAGTAGGTGGCAACCCTCCTCAAAAATATTTCAACAGTTATCTTTCTTAAACCTCTTTAATTTGGTAGCCATATTGTAATTAATTTATTTTATCAATGTAATTTAGTTTAATTTTAAAATAGGTGGCAACCCTTCTCAAAAATATTTCCGACAGTTATCTTTCTTAAACTTCTTTAATTTGATACCCATATTGTAATATATCATTTAGTTTATCAATTAAATTGCGCTAAAATTTTGAACAGGTGGCAACCCTCCTTTAAAATATTTTCGACTGTAAGCCTTCTTAAAACTCTTTAGTTTGATACCTACATAGCAATATTTCATTTACTTCATCAATTTAACTGAGTTAAAATTTTAAAATTAGTGGCAACCCTTCTTAAATATATTTCCAACAGTTATCTATCTTAAACCTCTTTAATTTGATACCCACATGGCAATATTTCATTTATTTTATCAATTTGACTGAGTTGAAATTTTCAAATAGATGGCAACCCTCGTCAAAAATATTTCCAGCAGTTATCTTTCTTAAAATTCTTTAACTTGATACCCATATTGTAATAACGACCGTGACATACGAACACAACATGTCTATATATATATGTAGATGAGATCGTGTTATAATATAGTTTTTAAACCCAAAAACGAATATAATGCCTTCAGGGTAATAATAAATAACACAAATCACTTATATGGTTCTAACGCAAATATTGGAACTAAATGAAATTAATATGGTCTACGAAATTTAGGAAAGCTTCACTAGATAACTTTTTTTAATGTTTCCACTTATCCAAAAGCTGAACAATTTAAATGAAGAAAGAATTTACAAAATCGTATCAAACGAAGTGATCATATTATCAACGAATAGTTGATATACAAACTTCGCAATGAAAAAAATATATACAAAAAAATCTTTTTAGGAGTACTTGATATAACAAAACAGTAACAACTAAATAATTTAAATTAAAGTGTATGGGGCACGGGATTTAATGTGGAAGGATACCAAGTGCGATAATATTTAAAATTGTATATTTATATCTGAATTTCAATATTTAAACTGTTGGTGTTTTGTGATTTATATAACAATTGTTAAAACACCATTTTTGCCTTATTTTTTAAAGTATGTATATCGTTCTTAAGGAATATACATTTTTGGGATTTTAATAAACTGAGTTTTTCGTGTCATATAGTTACACTGATGTTAACTTAAATTTAAATCTAGCAAATTTATTAATTTCAACAGACACGCAGACTCGTTGTCCGCGGTTATCCGATAAAAATTGTGTCTCTGTTTATTTGCCATTCCTCTGAAACTTTACAAAACATAACTTTAACTGCTGGGAAGTGCTGGTTGTGATGAAATATTCGTTTTTCAGGACCACTGAGAATTTTTCTTCCTTGAGTAATTCATTCCCATTTGATCTCGACAGAGAACCATTTAGTGTTTTCACTTTTTGTGTTAGATAGCCTGATTCGTTATCTTTGCCGTAGGCCGGATGAAGAGTGAGCTCGACTGTTCACAAATCCATGGCTGAATCGTATGCCCAGAAAAGAAAACTAGCGGCAAACGCGACACAACGTTTTACCTATGAGAAGACATATGACCCTGCACAGATAAGATCGGTCATTGCACCAATTCGTTTGAGTGTGTTTATTCCTAGAACCATAATATACGTAAATTTTACGCATATACAATTTTCAAAATGGGATTGCACAAGTGCACCATGCTGTAACGGTACTCATCGCCGGCAGTGATTGCAGCAAGTGTTTTTATGTATGGATACAGAAAAGCGAAAGCATACATCTGTATGTAGCATATGTGGTCAGTTGAAGGTTTGAGAGCGAGCACAAGTCTATGCGTAAAATATACGTATGTATGTATGTGGTGAACATCAAATTAAAGTTTGTCAAATCTGTGTCAATTAAATTTAATTTATTCCTTGTCTTTTCTTTAATAAAATAAAATTGAATTTTCTTTTAAAACTTTGTACTTTATTTTAAGAATTAATAGTTTGATAAAAATTATCAATTTAGGACAAATTGGATTTTATCTAATCACTACGTAAAATTTACGCATAGTTGGTCTTAACACAGGATGGAAGGACGTTATGGTTCTAGGGTTATTGTGCGGTCATGTCACCTAACACATTTTATATGCTTTTAATACAATATATTTATGTATCTAATAATGAAAATATATTTGTTTTTGAGCTTTTTAATTAAGTTAATTTTTTTTAAGAACTATCAAAAACTTTTAAATTTATACCAAAATTAATTACTTCGTTGAGAGGCTAAGAATTTAGTTCTTCTTTTCTTCGGCATTCATACCATCAAAAGTGTTGCGCATATGAACATAGTTAGAGGAAACGTACACACACATTCATACATATGTACATATGTAGTGCATCTTTTGCTTCCTTCCTGCTTTTAGTTTAAATGTACTTTAACGCGAATGGCGTATTGCCGCTATTTGGCCTCACGACTGTTTGACTTGGACTACCGTTTTCTTTGGCTTTTAGTTTTCTTCTTTCACTTGATAGATCTAAATGCGATCAAGAAAGTAATAAATTGTGCAAGCAGTCAAGTGCAACAAAGTAAAGACAGCACTGCGTTGAGCCATGCTGCGTCTTGAGACTTTTCCAATGGGGCAGGACCAAATAAGACACACTTGCTTATATATGTACATACATACATACATACTACATGTACGTTAATCATTGTAACCATTGAACGTATGTAAGTATGTAGTTATCAGTATGCATACATACGTACATGTACGTGATACCTATGAACGTACTTATTATGTATGTACTTGTATATTTTCAATGCTGCATTGCACTTGTCTACCGTGGCTATTGTGGATGGAGGTATGTAAGGATGCATACATACATATGTACACATATCTATTTGTATGTATGTGGTAATTTAAATGCAACTTTCCAACACTAGAACAGGAAACGTACTATTACTTCTCTGTACTTCGGAGTCTTTGCCAGTAAATATGTATGTCGACCTGAATGTGAAATACCTAAAAAAGGCAGAGCTTTCACTACATATCTTCCTCTTGGAATGAGGCAGTTGGGTTATTGTGCGAGTTGGGATATCTGTTTTGCAGATTTTCAGTGATAAGGAAATTTTCTCATCTCTTTTGGCCAACATTTCTTTGCATCTAAATATCAATGTATGCGCACATGTGAATGCACTTGCATTACTGCTAGACTTAAAAGAAAAAGGAAGCTTAAAAGTAACCAACTTGTTGGTCAATGTCTATGCCTTTTGCGCGTCTATCTGTTGCCTCGAGATTTAAAGATTATAATCATAATACAGGAGCTCTCAACATTGGCCCATGCGATGTGTTTGTCAGGCCCAAAAACCCCCGAAATATAATTATAAACATTTACCGAAATTTTAGTATTTGGTATATTTAGTAATAATACTCCACAAACCAAATCTCCCCTCTCTGTGATAAGTCTATGATGTGCCGCATCGATCGTTTATTTTTCCCCTAGAAATAACACATAAGAAGATGATTTCTTTCTTTTTGAAGTCAATTTAGTTTTCTCGGATCAATCAAAACTTTCGAAACTAAGTATAAGAATACATTGAATATATACCATTTAAATATTGTGCAAGCTCAGATTCTTTAAAATCACAAATTATACCTTTTCAAACGGTTTTATTTAGCTTGCTTTGCTTGAGTCAAATCTAATGATTAAAAAAGAATAATTTGGGAATTTAAAGAATCTGAAAATATGTGGTCAGTTGAAGGTTTTTCTTTATAAAACATTAAAAACTAAAAATGAAAAGAAAGTTAAATTAAAAAAAAGTATCATTAAAAGAATATGTTTATTTTTAAAACAATGATGTCTAAAAATTAAAAGAAAATCAAATTGATAAAGAAATTAATCAAAAAAAAAAAAGAAAAAGTAAAATAAGTTCTTAAAAATTAAATTAAATTAAAAAAGTTTTCTCTTTAAAAAACTTAAAGTTAAAACAATACCAAATAAAGAAAAGAAAAAAGTGAATTAAACAAAGAAAACGATAAAAAAAGTTAAATTAAAGGATATTTAAAAAAATATATTTTAATATCCGAGCGCACTTGTGCCTTGCCTGTGCTAAGTTTTCTTTACATTTTGTATAGGCGCGTGTAGAGTAAAAGCTCTCTCTGTCCAGCGCTGATATAAACTAATGCATACATAAATGATCAGAATGAATTGAAAAATTATAGTTTAAATAAAATTATAGTTTAGAAAACTAAAACCTCGCTATTATAATTTCCATTCGTACTGTCATCAGATTACTTTAAGAATGGAAATTTAATTTCGTACTGTTATCAGGTATGTAACTTGAGAAATCGCTGCATCTTCCAGGCGCATCAATATTACATATGTATATTATATCCCAAGCTAATAAAAGTGAGATAAAAAAGAAATCGAATAAGCGGAGACTGTCTATCCTCCGTCCGTCTGCCCGTTAGTGCACACGATAACTCGAGTAAAAATTTAGGTATCTTAACGAAACTTGGTATGTGTACTTCTTTTTAGCGTAGGACGAATGGTATTGAAAATGAAATGGGCAAAATCGAACAATAACCACACCTTCCATATAACGGTAGTATTCAGAAATACGAAAACTGCGATATTTAAGTGACTCTTGAAGCTTATTTATTCATTAAAAATTGATATTTACAATGACCTCTATACGAAAAATAAGAGTATAAAGTTTTGGAAAATGGGCGTAGCTACGCCCACCTATGATTACATGTGTATTCTTGGTAATCGCCTTACCAATTTCTCTCAAACTTTGCACAGTACACAGTGCACAGTGCCTTGGTACAGCATACCAAACGACTGAAAATTTTCAAAATTTGACAATAGCCACGCCCACATCCCATATAAGGGTAATTTAGAGAAATATTAAATCTTCGATAAATTAGAACATACTGAAGCTAATTTATATTCAAAATTGATGGTTCCAATAATTCCTTACCAAAAAATACGTTTATGATAAAATTTAAGAAATGGGCGTGGCACCGCTCACTTATGATCACATACATATAACGGGTGATTTTTTTGAGGTTAGGATTTTCATGCATTAGTATTTGACAGATCACGTGGGATTTCAGACATGGTGTCAAAGAGAAAGATG
>NW_016170523.1:10868-15677 GCF_001687245.7 Rhagoletis zephyria
GTAAAGAAATCGCTCTGCTCACTATATACTTCCTTTTATTTATATTGCCATATAGGTATACCGTATTTATTCCACAATTAAACCAATGGTTTGTCTCTACGGGAAGGCATTGGTGTTATTGAAAAGATCAAATCAAATGAACAATAACGAATAACATCAGGCAACACTTCATTGTTGTTTTGCGATCAAATTTGCAAGCATATTTACCAATCCTTTAGTGCTTATCTAAGCGCCTAACATGGATCTTTTCTTGCTTATTTTCTTCGGCTTCGTTAATTAGTAATTAGAAGTAAAAATGTATATATTTTTTATCACGGAAAGAAGCATTTCCGCATTACCGGTCAAGAACCCATTTCTATTCTCAACATAAATGCTACCCAATTTGATGCGGCAAATGTTAAAACTGTTTTTGATAGACTTTTTTGTTGTGATTGCGAATCCTTAAGTATAAAGTTTCCATCAGATCCTGATTTTGAGAAAAACGTGGTCAAAGTGTCAAATAATGGGGTTTTTTGAAATATTTGAGAAGGAAAAGAAACAGAAGGTAATAGAACCTTTCACTTAGACCTAAATTAAAGCCAGAACTCTCAACTACTATCTCCGAAAATACCATCCCAGTACCTTGACCCTATGATCATTTTTAGTCATATATCTATACATACTATAAAGGAAAGTCAAGATTTTTCGTAAGCGGTAATCTCGAAAACTACTGAACGGATTTGGACGCGATTTTCTCTAGTACACTCTGTATCGACAGGAGGGGGACCTTTTTTTTATTTAGAATTTTAAAAGGGCTGCCAGTACCTTGACCCTATGATCATTTTTAGTCATATATCTATACATACTATAAAGGAAAGTCAAGATTTTTCGTAAGCGGTAATCTCGAAAACTACTGAACGGATTTGGACGCGATTTTCTCTAGTACACTCTGTATCGACAGGAGGGGGACCTTTTTTTTATTTAGAATTTTAAAAGGGCTGCCAGTACCTTGACCCTATGATCATTTTTAGTCATATATCTATACATACTATAAAGGAAAGTCAAGATTTTTCGTAAGCGGTAATCTCGAAAACTACTGAACGGATTTGGACGCGATTTTCTCTAGTACACTCTGTATCGACAGGAGGGGGACCTTTTTTTTATTTAGAATTTTAAAAGGGCTGCCAGTACCTTGACCCTATGATCATTTTTAGTCATATATCTATACATACTATAAAGGAAAGTCAAGATTTTTCGTAAGCGGTAATCTCGAAAACTACTGAACGGATTTGGACGCGATTTTCTCTAGTACACTCTGTATCGACAGGAGGGGGACCTTTTTTTTATTTAGAATTTTAAAAGGGCTGCCACCTGTCTGAAAAACTAAGGGATCCGTACCGTTCGTTGGATTACAAAAGATGAGGTGTCAAATAAAAGGTATTGGCCTCTAGAAAAGCTCTAATATTTTTTTGAATGGGGTTGCAACCTGTTAATAAAATTACCATATTCAATCATAATAAGCGTGGGCATCAGTTTTGTACCGTCACTGTCAAACGAAAAGACTTAGCCTCTGGATGTGTAATAATGTATTATTTTTCTGAGTAGGGTTGCCATCTGTTTAAAAACTATAAGATCTTCACCTTTCGTTGGATAAAAAAATAAGATACCAAATGTACAAAAATTAAAATTTGTTGAGTACGGTGGCCACCTATTTAAAATTACTATCTGCTATACATAGTATAAAAGAAAGGCGAGATATTTTAACCACGCTACAGAACGGATTTAAACAAGATAGTTGAACAATAAAAAAATACTGGAAAATTGTGCTACTAAAAAAAAAAATGCCAAAATTTAGTTTTAGCTGTTCAATAAATAACTATAAGTAACCTGAGGGTCAAGGTGCCGGAATGGTATTTTCAGGGCTTTTAGTCGAAAGTTCAAGTCTTAATTCAAGCCTAAATGGAAGGTTCTATTAACTTTTGTTTAATTGCGGTGAGTACTCAAACTTCGCCAAAATCGGTGATCGCTGATGCAATAAATGACAATAAGTGACCATCAGGTAAATTTGCAAGGATGGTATTTTCAGGGATAATAGTCGAGAATTTTAACTTTAATTTAAGCCCAAGTGAAAGGACCTATTACCTTCTATGAGCTTCTCAAACATTGCAGAAAACGTCGTTTTTGGGCACTTTGACCTCTTGACAGCTTTAACAATTTTTTTTTCTAATTTTTATTGGCCTGTGTAATTATAAAAGAATAAATCAATCACGCGTTTTTTCTTAGCGGCGTTCATTGATGTTTATCTTTTGTCTTTAACGTATCACCTCTATATTTACCAAAAATAATCAATAGAGCCGGGTTGCAGACGAAGAAGTTATATTTTTAACACAGGATTATATCATAACTTGGATTCCAGAGGAGATATTTTGTATTCTTATTGGATAGTTCAGCTAGAAAAAGCAGATAATCTAGCTAAACAAAACAAACCTAATATGACATATAAAATGGATATCCGAATCTGGCTCTTATTTTTTACAGGATATCTGGTTATCCGGCCAGGCCCTGCGAAATGGTAGTTCGCACTTCTAACCACTAAATCACCGCGGAGAATGGTGATGTTAAATTACGAGTAATAACGAACAGTATAACATTAACGAAATCAGTTAAGCTTTGAGGAGTAGGCAGACTTTTTGACGTAAAATAATTTTTTCCCACAGTGAGGCGGCGCGCGCTCATTCAAAGTTTGGAAATTTTTCGCAGAGCGGGTGCAATCGCTTCAAGACCCTACGTCAAATACCTTAGGGTATTGGTAGAAAATCGCCTTTGCTTTCGCGATCATGCTAATTACGTTAACGATAAGACGGCGACATTGACATCAGACATACTCTTGTATGGAGTAACCAGTCCATACTTTTGTATGGAGTAAAAATCTGGTGCGATGCATTTAAAGGCTAATCGCTAATGGTAAACGATGTGGAATAGTGCAACAAAAGACAGGTGGACACATCGTCTCATAGATAGATAGATAGATTTATATAGAGGTATGCACTGCGATCAAGAGATCTATTGTGCTCTCAACCATTACCATAGTACCTCATTCAATCATAGGGATCCCAGAAATTTTAAGAAATCTCAAAGAGTTAGGGTTTGCACGCATTCAATGCTTGGCCAAAGTTGGCCTTAGTACCTTTGCCTTCTCCTTGCAACCGCCTCGCGCTCGCGAAGTAGGTGTAAAGGAGTCTCCTCGATCGATTAACAGAAACGACATACAGATGTAAATAGGTCGTTCGACCTAATCCCTAGCTTGTACAGGTAACCTTTTAGACTACGGTGCCCCATCAGAAAACCTATTGCTATGAAATACTTAACGTTGACACAAACATTGTAGGAGATTTAGTGTGTCAAAGTCAAAAACTGACGGTTTTTGGGGTTAGGATTTCGATGTTTCCTCTTCTGAACAAAAAATTGTATGTATGAAGCTATGTATAAAGATTCTAAAATAATTACTCTTTTCTTTTGCATTTAAACCTACATAATAATGAAGTAGTAAGCTACTTTCAGATGTACTGTGATCGAACGTTTATGAGATAATTATGTAAAAAGTTAATTACTTAAAACTCAATTAATTAAAACTCTTGTTTGACTATTTTCAATAAATGCCTAAAAACTGAATTTACTTATCAAATCTTGCTTTGAAATCGGTCAGCATCTGTACGCATTCTACTGTTTACTCCCACAACCTACAATGTATGTACATATTTATATGAAAGTTAATACGAGAAGCGTATGCTTGAATTAATTACCGTGAGGCAAATAAAAAAAATTGCACTATTGCAAAAAAAAAACTTGACAGGTGAAAAATATACGATTTTTTAACACCAGCGGATTATCACTTTTTCCATTGGCGCTGGTAATTATTTTTTATTTCTACAGAAATGCAATGCTCTTTTTAGCGACTTTTTGTTTGGTATAGATATGTAGATATGTATACTACATCTGCATATGCATTCACTGTCTTCCCTGGAATTTTTCCTGTTGATAAAAGGAAAACAATGAAAGTGCGCACTTCCGTTATTGCTGTGCAGCTTTTAATTGGCCTGTAAATTGCCGGTGAGCGGTGGTCACGCAAATAAAAAATCTGGTTGATTTTCAGAGTATTTGCGCCAGTTGATTCGTCTATATTACCCTCCGGGCTATGAAGGCTCTTAAGTACTTTGCACTTTATAAAACAAGAGAGCGAGAAGGTAACCGGTTTGCAGGAATGTTGAAGTCAATTAAAGTGGGTGTGAAAGTTCAAGCAAAATATACATAGGTACATATTTCTGTATGTAAAATAAGATGAAATTGCATTTAAAAAAGGAGATCCATTAAATAAATTGAAAGAATAAAATATTGAAATAGAAATGAATAAATTTTATTTATTTAAAAATAAAAAAAGGAGTGTGTTACTGAAAAAATTTGCAGAATTTAATCAAACTGCCCTATTACAAAAGACAGGCCAGGCTCTTCGGCTGTGAAACTTCGGAACATATTCTCTGTCGCTGTCCGGCTTTGGCCAGATAAAGACTTACTTATTTTAAATCTTCAATGGTCAAATCCTTTGTTATGAGGGATTCGCCTACCACAGCCAAGGGTATCTTGGCCAAACTCTTGGGTTGCCGTACAAACAATAATGAAGCTTTATCTGTAATTTCATACCAACCCCCGTGCACCGCACGGGCTGAACCGCTTTGTCCTCTCGTTCCTCTGATTAATTCAAGTTGGCTGTTCACAGCTGACTTCAACAATTGCGTACAAAAGAGTTGCTGTGTGTGAATGCAAAGAGCAACA
>NW_016170524.1:0-2087 GCF_001687245.7 Rhagoletis zephyria
ATGAAGTGCAAGTTTGAAACCGCAAACATCCCTTTGCTTTTTGCGATTTATGAAATAAAGTGCGGTAGACTGTTAGCAAGAACATTTCCAAAAATCAACGCCAGTCCGCAAAAGCAGCCTCCAAAAAACCAAAATTCTCAAAAACCAACGCGATTTTTAGCCGATTGAGACTTGCATTTTGTTTGACCAAAATTGTATGGGCTATAAAACTGTATACCCAAAAATGTTCTAAAGATTCAGATTGAGTTGAGATTTTTGTGATAGAAAAATAACAAAAAAATTTAGCCCAAAAACTATTACGAATATTTAAAAAAAAAAATCAGCACGTGGTAATTTTTTGAGTCACAGTAAAAAGGCTTATATTAGCCGTCGTCGATTCGCCAACAGTTAGCGAGTGACGAAACAAACGAACTCAATGAGGTACAACCAAACTCGCTATCGACTATATCTTGCTAGCTAACTTTGTTGTTGCTTTTACATGAACAATTTTTCGTTTCGTTTCGCGACCGGAACTCAAACATAGCAAACAGCGAACTGGCGAATCGATGACGGCTTTTAATATAACTTTAAGCATTTCATTTGAAAGTGAAAGTAAATGAAGTCAAATTCCGCCAGATCGGAAAACAATTTGTTGCCCACCTGCATCCGTATAAGTTCGAACTTCTGCCCAGAATTTCATTGTATTAATTACAAAATTAATTCTGAACAGAACTACTATTTTTTCTATGATATCATCACTGTAATTAAAAGGTTTTAGAACGTCTTCCATCTCCTCATGCGATGCGTGTAAGCATTGTCCACTGCAAACATATTAACTTTTCCGATCGTATCGAAATGATCTGGTAGTTTTAACTACATACATACATGCACTATATTGTATAAAGGAAAAAGCCAAAAATCCTTCAAAAAATTTCTCAAAAAGCTGGACTCCCCGCTTCCCGCAAATTCTCATTTCCTGCCCCTAAATGGACTTCGAAAAAGCCAAATTTGACGGGAAAGCGCTAAATTGGCATCGCTTTATTTGGAATAGCTTGTAGTTTATTGTGTGGAAATTTCAAATCGATCGATACACAAACGACTGAGATATAGCAAGTTTAAATTACAATTTTGTCGCGCATTTTCTGAAAAAGTGGTTTTATTCTAAGTTACCTCAAGCCTATCCCAAAATCTTAGCTTTCATTTGATATATAGCTTATATCTGGGAAAAGTCTTTTTGTTGAGATTGCTCCAAATAGCGACAAATGGTTAAAAATTAACATATTCGTCTAATTTGGTTACTTAAATTTATCAACATAATATACCCAATTCTCCGCAAAAAACTGTCCAATCTCCGATTGCCACCTAAACCGAAGTCCCCGGCGAATCGGGGGAATTTCCGGCGAGTTAACTTCATTGCACGCGATACATAATTTGTAGGCTGTGCATGTCGCTTTCTTATTTTTATAGAAACCTTTTTATTTTTGCTGGTTTCGTTGTTTTCATATACATAAGTATATATGTGCATTAAAGTGGTCAAATTTTTGTATGGGAGAAAAAAATTTCATCCTAGAAAACGGGGCACCCCCTAGTTTTTTCCTTTTCATATTTGGAAAAAAAATTCACGACAATATTGGTGATTTTTATAAAAAGGTACTGTTGCCATGACAACTGAAGCTTTTGATATTTTTTTAGATAGTTTAAATTTGAAACGTTCTTAGGTTACTTACCCAATTGTTTGATTAATATATATATACGCAGTACTTCTATGAGCATCATGAGCATCCTCTAAATTTATATTTAGAAACGTAAGGTTTGGTACCAACACCTCTTTCAGCAAGAGGAAGCTGCCCCAAACCGTATCTTCGAAAAAAAAAATTTGGACCACTCTAATATACGTATGTACGCATTCAGCCTGGGTAATGTTCTGTCTACTCTTAGAAACACAAAACAAACAAGTAAGAAAGTCTAAGTTCGGGCGGAGCCGAACATTAAATACCCGGCGCAAGTATTAAATATATGTTTTCCACCTTTCCGAAAGCTACCGCTACATGATAAGCCGGGGTGTATACATTTTAAGTAAATTAGCGTCCTTAAATTTCGAAATATTG
>NW_016170524.1:3829-6938 GCF_001687245.7 Rhagoletis zephyria
TGTGAGGAATTTCTTTTTGGCTCGAGCACGTCCAGTGCATTGCAAAAGAAAAAGAGAGCAAAGTAACAATGTTTGGTTTTAAATTTATCACGCAAAGTGCACAACGAAAAGCCATAAGTGCTTCGCATTGGCTCCGACATGGAGGCACCTAATTGCAACAAAACAAATCAAAGAAAAGATACATATGTGCACTTGGAGACTAGAAATGCCAAATATTTCATTGTGTTAGTTTTGTTTTTTTTTGCCTTTTTAGCAAATCGTTTTCTTATTATTTTGTACGAATTTCTCAGCTTTTCCGCTGCAACAAATGTTGTATGCGAATGGAAAAATATGCGAAAAGTGATATAGAAAAACAAGGCAAATTAAAAAACATACATATTTATGTAAGTGCAGTGCACAAAAGTAGGAGTTTGTAAGAAATAATGTAAACCAAAAGCAAGCATCTGCACATGCATTGCAAAGTGCCAAAAAAAAATGTATGTAGCAACACGCTTAAGTAGACTCTTAAAGAAGCAATAAGTTTAGCGGAAAATTATGTGAAAAAGCTTGGCAAGGCTATAAATAATGATCTCGTTGAGCTTGTGAATACGCTTAGCATTGAACTTGCGGCGAAATGTGACGCAGCTAATTATCGCATGAACTGCATTGCGAAATATGAATCGATAAAGGTCAATGTATCTAGCTACCCACGTACATACATATGTATGTAATCATGACAATTATGTATGTGCTTATAATATAGATTCGTAAGTGCATTTTTGTGTACATACAGTATTGGCCAATAAAATAGCACCCCCATTTCAAAATGATGTTGTTTGCCACTTATTTTTATTTATTTATTTTTAGGAATTTTTAACTTTGTATAAAACTACAAAAAAATTCAAAATTTCAAACTTTTTTCTCAGAATTTTTGAGTATACAGTTTTATAGCCAATTTTGTTCTAACAATGTGAAATTTTTAACTAGCTAAAAATTACATTAAAATTAAATTAAAAAATTAATAATTAAACATAAGATCAAACAATATCACTTTGAAATGGGGGTGCTTTAGATATGGCCTATACTGTATATATAAGTATGCACACATACATAGAATGGCACTATGAATAATAATAATTTTCATAAAATCGGTACTGTCCCGCCAAAATGGGGACGAATGGTCACCGTACCTATGTGCCCCTGGGGGCCTATTTCATAAACGTGACAGGTGCGACAATTGTCGATTTTTCTATAAAATTTCAGAGCCAGAATTGTTGGCGAAATTTTTCCCGTTTAATATACGCTTGTAGGTAACTGTGAATTTTTTTAGAAAGCGACACTGACAATACTGGAATATTATCGCCAATGGTGCTGACAATTGTCACTCTGGCAAAATTGTCACCACAATAGCGACAAAACTAAATAGCTCCGTCGGAATGTTTTCACAGGAGAATTTTGTAGTTTAATTGTTTATATGGTAATTGCGCACATTTCAGTAGTTTTCAGTAATAATAATGAAAATGCAATTATTACATATCAATTACACAAAAATTTCTTATGACTGGCGACAATTTTGTCAACGATAATTGTAAAACCCGACAATGATAATTTGTCACTTTTTCAATGGAATTTCTCATGGAAATGAAGCGGTGGTGGCAATTGTTTTTATGAAACAAAACAACCACCAATCTGTCGAATTGTCACTGACAATACGAAAAATGCCTGTTGTTACAAAATTAACACTGTCACTTTATGAAAAAGGCCCCTGGTAGCAACCACGTATTTCATTTTTCTTTGATTTTTCAATTCCCCTTACAATATTTAGATATTTATATTTTTAAGAACCACCCTAATGTGTATAATGAATATCCTACAAAGTTGTTTAATCTGCTCGCCAGGTGGCGCTGGAGTCGAACACCGGCCAAGGATCCCAGAGTTTTGTTCATCCATGAGGCAACACGGAGTCTCGCACGAAACCCTATTGAGGGGAAATTATTACGTTTACTCTGACAGTCAGCCCTTATATGTTAACATTTACACTTAAATAATGCAAGGTCCGAGTACGGAAATATACTCCAAGAAAAGGATGTGTATGAATAGGAAGTTAAGTCTGTCTATCTTAAAGGTGGACCAAAAATAGTTTTACTCAGTGCCGGATCATATTTATACGTACTTACATATTTCTAATGGATGGAATGCTTTAAAAAGCACGGTCGGCTGTGAAGTATGCAACTCTGGTCTAGACAAGGCACTTTTTGTGATTATCGCAATCATATTTGGTTAACTTAACCTTTGCGCAATTTACATCTATCTGAGAAATGTATAGAGCTCAAAGTTGAGTACATCGGAAATAAAAAGATAAAACTCCTAGTATATATTTTTAGTTGTTACTGCTTCGGGTAGAGTCATCCATTTTCAAACTTGGTATGGAAGCCGGTTTCGGCGATATAAATTTTCAATGTAGTTCTTAGTAATTCGTAGACTGAAGCAAATTGGAATATCACCTTTAGGAGAGAAAAAATTGTAGCTTATCAAGATTTAAAGCGTTTCTATTTTATATATGTATGTATGCACAAATACATTTTTGTATTAATGCAAAACTGGTGAGAATAATTTACCTTCTATATGGCTAAAAGGCATACTCAAATCCAGCTTATATTTCCCTATTAAAACATATAATCTACATAGACAAACATATGAGCGTACATAAGTAGTATATGCATATATATGTAAGTATCACATAAGTTTATTGAAGCAAACAATGCAATTTCATGTTGAAGCACCACCTTGATACCTACACATCACGAGTACTAAGTACATATTATCTAAGTATGCATGCAATCAAAAAATACAAGATTACATGCTATGTACATACCCTGCAGTGAAAAATTATCAATTGTTAAAACTAACCAACTTATAGTTAGCTTTTTGGCGAGATTTCGATTAATACCTCACTTTTAATTAGCTATGACAAAACCAACTTAAAGTGAATTGTAAAGTCGTGCAGGAGTCATGCAGACGCAATCGGGAGTTGGTTTTCTTTACAAGTTTCTATTAAATATCCTCATACAAAAATTACTTTCAATACACTTTTTTTCTGAACTTCGCAGATTCTTTTTCATATTCAGGA
>NW_016170524.1:7799-15676 GCF_001687245.7 Rhagoletis zephyria
TTTTTTTAAGCTTAAACTGTTTTGTTATTTGAGGGGATTTTTTTCAAAAAACATCTCTAAGAAACTATTTTTATTCATAAAAAAACTCAATTTTTGGAGGTATTTTCAAATCGTTCCCAATCAAATCGTTTAAATGGTAATATTTTTCCGAAATATTTTGGTGGACGTCTTAAAATATAATAGATTTTATAATTCCAATGGAAAAATAGTACCGATTTTTTTTTGCATTGGGAGTGATGCAGTCTAATGTACATATATGCAAGTTTATTGAGGTGTATATCTGTGACTATATAGTATAGCCATTTGTTTGGATAGTTATGCCGTTTGAGTGCTCCTCCTTAGCACAAATGAGTTTGCATGCCCTTCCCACAACTCCATAAATTGAACGAAGGCAGCAAAGTAAATTATATTTATGGTTGTATGTATTTGGGATTATTATCGTTATTATTTTTATGATTTTTAACCTTTTTATTTTCTTGTTTTTTTATTGCTTACTTTGACTAAAATTTAAAATATTGTAGCTTGTAGGTTGTGGTAGAAAGTAAAAGTGCATAAAGCGTAACCAATAATCTTCCGTGAGCAATGAGCTTCAAGCGAGACAACAATGACAAGAGCAATTTTGAAGGAAATCCGTACGTATTCGTTGCAAAACGATTTTATAATAACTCAAAAGCCAAAAATTGCATACATAAGTTGGATTGTTACAGCAAAAAGTGAAAACTGTCCCAACTAAAGTTGCAGCCAAAACAACCGATATTATTAATGAATATTTGAACTTCTTTTGAATTTATTTTCTATATTTTTATTCAATTACAATGAATGTTGATAACATTTGCCATCTTCTTTTCCTACGCCAGAGCGGCTTGTTAAATAAGTTTGGCATTGCTTTTCCGCGGTAAAAATACACATATGTACATACATATATATAAAGTGATACTTGTTGTGTGGCTTTTCTTCAGAATTGCTCACATCACGTTTAATGATTTTTCTTTCGTTTTTTTTTTTTTTACTTTTTATCTTCATTTTATATTGTTTTCGTCAAATAATTACATCATTGTTGTTTTATGTAAGTATGTCGGCGACATCTTTATTTATAGAAAAACTGGAAGTATAGCTAATACATACATATGTATGTATATTCAAGGAAAAACAAACTCACGCAGGTGTACATACATACATATGTACATGTAATCCAAAAGAGGTAATTAGCGGTGAAGCATCATAATTACGTTTTTACTCAGCGGCAACCAAAAGTTGCAAAGTTCATTCATCCAGACATTAAGTTATTATTTTTTGTTGCTGCATTTGCAGTAGTTTATTTGTAGTATTGCCATTGTTCGGCCTACTGTACCGCCTTTATATACAACGCACAGCAAAAAGTCAGAAACAGTTGCCTACTGTTTTGCAATTTTATGAATTGGCATCATCAGTTGGCCCCTAATTAGCAGCATCGGCAAATATATATTATTATGGAAATAGAAAGACTAGTGAATAGCGTTGCCAAATGTCCCGTATTTACCGGGACGTCCCGTATTTTGTATGAAATTTGAAATGGCAATTTCATTATTCTTTTCAACCTGTAAACTTCTACTCAACGTGATCATGCTTTAGCGCGGCTACTGAAATTGGGCTTTAAACCGCATACTGTTAATATTTCTAGGAATTCTAATTAAAAATGTCGTAATTTTTATGAAAATTTTTTTAAATTTAATTAAATTTTGTGAGCTTTTTGCAAACTTTAAAACTATTATTTATGCGGTATCTGACATAAATAGATGGACCTATAATTAAAATGAAAATTATTAAAAATAAATAAATAAAGGCAAGTTGCCAACAGCAGCATTTTCAATTTCACTGCTATTATTTTGACCGTAACTGTATCTCTTACTTTGTACTTCAGCAAGTAGTAGTTTGAAAATATTTTGAAGAGGGTTGCCACATGCTTGAAATGTCGAACTTAGTTTACTCATACCCAATGAAATATCATAATATAGATGTCAAACGAAGGAGGTGTATGAAATCTTTTGTTTAAACGCTAAGAATATTTGTTAGGTGTTGGAAGAGGATTACCACCTGTTTAAAAAGTTAAATTCAAATTATTTAACAGTTAAATGAATTATTAAAATAAGGGTATCAATCGAAGTTGGTTTGGAAAATTTTTATTTCTGAAAAAATCATATTCCCCTTAATTTATCAGTTAATTAAAATATGTATTGCAATGTCCGACGAAGTTCATCAGTTTATTGAAATGCATGTACATCACAATGTAAGACGAAAGAGATTTGAATAATAAGATTTTAGTTTAAGAATACTTTTGAAAAGGAATTTCAAAAATGAGAGGTCAAATGTGTGATAAAGTTCTATTCTTTTTTAATTAAGAACTCTTTCATCGGTATAGGGTGATTTGAAATTTGTTGAAATTAAATACGTGCACTATGTGAGACTTCACTCAGAAACGGCTGCACGGTTTTGGATAAAAAATATTTTTTAAGTTTTCGAAATTCAATGTTGGGCGTTTTAACACCATGCGGGTTCACCAGTAAAAATAAAGTATATGAAAGAAATAAATAAAAATATGTAAACACAATATAAATTTGTTCCATAAATATTTGAAATCTTAATTCGCTCGATGGCAAACGCAAAAGTATTTACGAATTATGTAAGTACATGCAGCCATTTCTAGTTTTCTGTCGCTTCATACATTCAATGTAAAACACAAATCCACATACATACTTATGAGCATTATAGCTTGATTTTTATATATCGAGGGCTTATATTCTGCAATTTTCACAAAAACTACTTTGTAATGTTAGAACCCATCTGTGACTTACCTGTCATCATTGGTGTTAATTCTGACTTTGCAATTTAATAGTAAATTCTTTTGTTACATATCACCGATGACAGTTAAGTCTTAGGTGGATTTTAATATCAGAATCTCATATTGGTGAAAAGTGCAGATATACCCTCTAATGTAAGCCCACGAAATATTACTTTTAACACCTTATTAATCCATTTGAAGATTTTAAAACATTATTTATTCATAAAAAATGTATTGCTGTACTTAAGAAATTTCATTTCTCTTTTAAAAAATAATAAGAAGTATTTTAGAGTTACTGTGCATAAGCATATCAGCACAAATGCTGGCATAGTAATAATTCAAGGCCGGCTCAGATAGCAGCAAATGTAAAAGAGTAGCTTACTGGGGGAAAAAATACAAAATGACACTCCTATAGGCAAAACGTATTCGCATGGGTATAATAAAAACTTAAACGCAACTATTTATGAACACTCGTTATAGCCACTTACAAAATATATCGTTAAAGCAAATGTAGTAAGAAAAAAAGATGTAACACGATATTTTAACGCACGTTGATCATTTGATTACTAGCCTTGGATTCTTGGTCAAGTTTGGCTGAATAATTGTGTGTATCTATGTCCGACGCAATTTGGGGTAAATTAAATAAGTAAGTGTTTGACAATTCATGTATTGTTTTTATTGTTATATAAAAAAATTCCAAAAAGCTTTGATTTTTATTAGTAAGTAAATGCGTTGTGAAGCAGTTTTAGTTAATGTTCAAGGATATCTCTTTTAAAGGCAAATTGTAAACACTATTCATTACATTTGAACACTAATTATGCACTAGATTTATAATTTACAAAGAATGTCGCTTCAGTGTAAGTAGGTGTATGAGTAACCTGCAATGAAAATAGAATTCGATAAGTAATAAATCATAAATCTTTTACTGGCATTGATTTAACCGGTATTTACCACACAAAAACAACGCAAAGTCTATATATATGAGTGCAGTCACGTGAACTGTACGTCGAAAATTTTTCCACGTCACGGATATTTGAAAAAAGTATCTCGGCCAGCAATTGCAAACCTTCGAGGGTATTTGTGAAACGAAAAACAGCTTCTAATAAAACTACAATCGCCGTTCGAAGTCGGCAAATGCAGTGTAACATTTATGTAACAACATTTAGCCGGGCACCTCAAATCGGAGGACAAGCTCGACCAAATTCTAAAAAAGGGGGAAAAGCCGGAAGTATTATTAAAATTATTTGTCGGAGAGTGGTATTTGAACAGCAATTTTAATTTTTCTATATACATATACATACATATGTACATTAAGGTGCATCACTCTCCATACAAAAAAAAATTGCTTTTACATCGGAATCATCTATTCTGTTTGTTTAGACTTCCGCCAAAATATTCCGGAATATATAAATATTTACGTGGGTGTTTCCGATTTGAAAATACCTCCTAAAATTGAGACTTTTTGTAAATAAAATTAGTTTAAAAAATATCTTTTTTTTTCAAAAAATCACCTCAGATGATAGAAGAGTTTAAGCTCCGAAGGTCGGCATAAAAATGTGTAAAAATTGTATCAGCTATATTCCAAGCTCAAGTAAATCTGAATATTAATCTGAAATATTTTGGCGAAAGTCTCAAAAAATATTATAGATTTTATAATTCCGATGGAAAAACAAACCGATTTTTTTTTGTACGGAGAGTGATGCACCCTAATGTACATACATGCAATAAGAAATAATGAATAATAAAATTTCATTAATTTTTAATTTAATTTAAATAATTTTAAATAATCAATTTTTTAATGCCGGTGAAAACCCCGCTGCTTTTTTGTTGAGGCACTTTAATGTTTGCATATTCCACTTAAAAAAGTGATCGTGTCCTGCTTGATGGGCTAGGATTTAGTAAAAATTTTGCACTGAGCCTTTATTTTGGATGCGTTTTTGTTGTTTTGTAACCAGAGCCGACAATTTATTAAATGTCTTCTTTAATCTAGAATCTGGTTCCATTTTGGCTCTTTGTATCATCATAATGTCTTCACCTTTTAGAGTCTACACGAAATTTGCGACTAGTTTACTTTTGATAAATTTTTTGGTATTTTTATATTTTATTTCATTGTTCTCGTAGTCTCAACTTGCTTGATTTCGAAGCTATTCTAACTCTAAAAAAATAGCTTTTCCTCGTAGGTACTTTAATTAACAAAACAGTGCTTATATATGTATGGCGAAGCTGGATTTTGGCGCGGAGATGCTTTTATCTGCCAGAGGTCCGGAGGAATCATGTCTACCATTCGTGTCTGCAAAATTTTTACCGCTTATTTTCTTAATTGCGCTCAAATCTTTTTCACTAAGTGAAAAAGTTGCGCATAGGTGTTTAGATACTTGCTTTTATGACAGGTAAGTGTATTTAATAGTTATAAAATAACATTCAAAAACTTATTTCCCAAGCAAACACACCCATAAGCCGTGCTGCCGCTGCCGTGTGACAATAAAATCTAACTTTTTTTTTGCACGCTATAAATGCGCCACTTCCGCACTAAATTTTTCATTCAATTTACTCTATTAAACAATGGTTACAAAATGCATTACGGCACACCGGCATAGTAAAGTAGAGAGCGCCGGGAAAATAGTTGTACGATTTGCGCCAGCATCACAAGATTCTAAAACAGTCGCTGTCGTTAAGTACCCCCAAAAAAAAAACAATGCGCAATTTGCGGCATGCTAACATTTAGGTTAAAAAATCTACAATGGGCAATGGAATTCGCCAGCTTAGAGCTCTCTGGGCGACATACCCACAAACTAAAAAATAAAGCACGAAATTGTTTGCATTTTTGAAAATTCATACATATGTATGTATGTGCATGTAAAGTTTACATTGTAAACACATTCATATGTGTATTTTATGTTTGCACATAAATAAATGTTGCACATTCAGTTCGATGAATTATTTTCGCTGCTATGCAAAGTGTGCGCTCATTAAATTCATTCCGGTCATAGATTTATGCAATGTAGCTACTAGGGCATTCAATCCCGAAGCATTTTAACAATCCTGGGATTTCGGAATGTGAAAATTCGTATACCGCGATTGCGGGATTTTCGGGATTTCGACTGTATTACAATGTGGCATTTTGCAAAAACGAAACCACACAGATTCATTGTCGCCATATTTGGTCTTGCGCGGAGCATAATTATTATGGTATTTTTAAATGTTTATATTAATTACAAAAAAACTTACTCATATTGGCAGAAATTCAATTTCCACTAAAACATGACAACAAACTAAAATGAAGAACAACGCTGCCATTCTGTAAAAGTTTCTTGTATTTTCAATTGTTACCAGATTTTTCGTTCTTACACATTTCTTGCACAAATCTTGGTACAAGTAGAGTTACTTATTCAGGCAGGTTCTGACATTAACTTCCGAGTGCAAATGATTCTCAAGTTAACTTTGAATTCAGATTTTTGGTGCTCTGCATTTCTCGTTTTAATGTCAAATGCATATGAGTTCATATTTTCGTTTTCAGTTTGAATCCGGGATTTCGGGGCATGGAAATGTGTCCGGGATCCCGGTATGTCGGGATTCTGGATACCGAGATCGATTACACTAGTAGCTACATGTGTATATCGATACATGTGTTGTATGCCTATGCATGAAAAGACTAACATATCTAACAGTATATCGGTTGAATACCATGCAAATGACGACACACAATACTTTTTGTCGATTGTGTCGCGCCGACAATTTACTTCCGCAGCACATTGTCTGTGGGAAACATTAGCAAAACACATATATATTAGCAGACGTGCATGCATATTTGTAATAAATAAATCAGCGGCGACCAGAGCCTATGCTCGCGAGCCGGAGCTGTTTTGAGCTGCGCTCGTCTGTCGGTGACGCCTCAAACCAAAGGGGCAAAACTTCCTTTCCACAGCAAACAAATTACATTTGGTTTTTCAGTCATCGTTCAGATCAAGGTAAACTCTTATAAGACAACCTTATTTCTTCTTCACGGTGCAGAATATAAAGGCGATTTAACAGCATTCACCCATTCGCAGATGTCATACTTAAAACCAATAATCTGGGAAACATTTTGCTGGAGATCAAACGATTTAAGAACTTAACACTAAGAATGAGAGGGGCGTCTGCGTGTTGGAATGAAAAATCGGCTTAGTGAGAACCATAATTGTTAATTCTAAGCCAGAGGAAAGCTGTATCATTTCAACTTTCGGATCGTTTATCATTAGGGTTAATTGTCCATTTCGGGACAAATTTTCTGTGCAAGAAAGTTCGTGTCTTATCTTTCAGTTCTTTTTTCGGTTAAATAATTTTAATATTCAAAGTAATGGAACGCTAAGATACAAATTGTTCCTGTTTGTTTCTCTGTCAGAAAGGTCTGTGACTTTAGTTCCCAGATTGTTCTCCGGAACAATTTTCCTTAGACTTTTGTTTCCGTTTTATTCTTCCGGAGACTTTTGCTTCCACTTGGTTCTCTAAGAAATGTTTCCGAAAATATTTTTCGTATTTTTTTATCTTTGTTAAACAGGCTTTTGTTCTTATATAATTTCCGTTGAGAACGTTCTCCAAAGTTTTGCTCTCACTTTCGTTCTTTTTAAAACACTTCCGAAGGTTTTTTCTCATTTTGGTTTGAGTTCTTCGGCGTTCTTGAGGAAAAAATACGATAACGACATTTAGTTTCGATTAGATGTACCTTTTGTTCTCGGACCCTGGTAATTTTTTGTGTGACAAGTAACATATCTAATATTGAAAGCCTTACAATGACATACAGAGACAGAAAAATATCATTGCTGTGATTTTGATTTGGATGTTGAGTTCCAAACAACAACTTTTTTAAACTTCATACCTCAAACATTTTGGTGTAACACACTATTTTTTTAGATGTAGCGAGAAACTTTTCATAGATATAAACTTCTTGTTTCTTTAGATCATATTTTTCTCTGTGTATGAGTGCGGCCGACACTGAGATTAATGCACATATAGCGTAGAAACAAAAGCTTAAATAGCAGAGTACACAACTACATACGAAAATAAGTAAAGTATGTATTTA
>NW_016170525.1:0-2361 GCF_001687245.7 Rhagoletis zephyria
CCCCACTCTACCACCCACATTTTCTTTAATGGTGTGTTCGGGGATTACCAATCTTGGAAATACTTTTGAGGAGGTTTGCCACATATTTGAAAATTGTGGTAACGGTTCATGAAAAAATTACATAGCTGTGTCTCTCGCTCAGGTGGAGACTCTCATTTAGCTCTTATGCTGCCATTGAACATACAAATCATCGAAACTACCACGTGCAATATTTCCAGAACATGCGGTATGGAAAAAGTACTTATTACAAAAATTTAAGCTCATTGTTTGAGATGAGTGCAAGATGGCACATAAAAAATCTCTTGAGGTTCCTGATCGATCGGTGGGAGATTTTCGTAGAAATGTTCAACCATTCGGGAATGCATTGATATTGCTCGCAGGAGATTTTACGTAAACATTGCCTGTAATTTCTCGATTGACACCAGCGGAACAAAGAGGCTTGCCTGAAATATTCATCATTGTGGCAAGACGAACATACATACATTGCAGTTGACTACGAATATGCGTGTCCAACTACAGCGCGATTAATCAGCCTAGGAATTCTCGCTACAATTACTGAACATAGGGAACGGAAAGCTGCCAGTGAATGAGAGATTTGTAACTTAGAAACATCGAATGAGAACTGATCGAATGGTTCCGGATATTCAAATTAATTATAGGAATCACGATTGACTCAGTGAACGAGCTATTCTTGCCGCAAAGAATAAGGATATCTATCAACTCAATAATGTTCTTCAATCCAGCTTTCATAGTGATGAAATAACATATATGTACGTTGATAAACACTGTTGTGGAAATAAATGAAGCAGTTAATTATCCAACGGAATTTTAGAACTCGATTGACCTTCCAGGGATTACCCAACATACTGAAATTGAAAATAGGTGTAGCAATTATCATGTTGCGGAGTATTAATCACCCAAAACTCTGCAACGGCCATTGACTCGCAGTTAAGAATTTGATGAACAACGTAGTGAAAGCAAAGATTTTAACGTGGCCTTTCAAAGGTGAAGAATTCTAATGATTCCGACCGATACACCAATTCAATTTAAAAGATGGCAAATGCCAATTCGATTGGCATCCGGAATCACAATCAGTAATGCTCAAGGTCAACCTTTGGAAAAGTATGGTTTAGATTTAGATGCCGATTGCTGCCCACATGGACAAATCTATGTTGCGTGTCGGCAAACCAGATTGCCTTGATATCTACGTAGAGAATGGAAAAACGAAAAATATTGTGTACCTACAGACAAGTATTGCCAAATCGAACTTATCTGAAACGTATAATCCATGTAACAGGAATATTCCACAGCAAAGCGTGGCAGGGTACAGCTAGTCAATTAATAAAATTTGGCAAAACGATGGTGGTTTTCTGCACACACAATTCCACGAAATTCGAAATGTTCTCTGACCTGAAGGGTAGTGTTGTTAAGTGAAAAAACTGCTCTATTGTAAATTTTTAATGGGAAAGTGGAGAAGGAAATTTTTGTTTTTGCATATACATGATTTATATTTTAAATAAGTATATATATTACGCAAATACCTCGCATAATAACTGATTGCTATTGTTTTTTGTGTCTAAGTCCCGTTGAACTAATCACATGTTTCTTGCCAGCTACCAGCAGGGTTGCTTAAGTAGCTAAAAAAACTTTTTATTCAGGATCTTTATAAGATTTACAGGTAGTTTTGTAGCCCGTTCTTTTTTAGTCTTATAAAGTGCAAGTTTCAAGCCGCTAAAAGTTACCGTTGATTTTTTAGAATTTTTTTGTGGAGGGTGTTGCATTTTTTCTTCAATATAAAATGCTAGTCAACTTTGTGCACACACGAGCGCCTTGGCATATGCAACGGATTTGTGGCCATTAGCGCCAGCACAGTTAGTGAATCGCACAATCGTTACTGCAAACAACAAAAATTGTTAGCTGACAACTCGACAAGTCGCATTGTTAATAGTTAGTGAATCGCACTACAGTTGTGCGATTCACTACGCTTTTTTAACAATTCTTGTTATTGTTAAGTCAGCTAAACGACAATTTTAACAATTTTACTATTCAGTAAACCTTTCCCTAACAACATTCGTTAGCGCCAAATCAGCTGTTGTTATTAACGATAACAAAGGCCGCTAATTTGACGACGTCTACATTAAATTTTCACTTTATTGTACTAAAATTTAATGGGCTACAACATAATTTTTTTGTTATTCTGAATAAAAACTTGAAGTTTTACAAAAGTTTGTTGAATTTCCTTTAAATATTGCGGAATACACTTTTAAAAATATGTAATATCTTATCTATATCTGTACTATATATAAAAGCTGGATTTTTTTTGTAAGCGAGCGACAAAAGAACGTTCACTCGGGTAAAATT
>NW_016170525.1:12238-15676 GCF_001687245.7 Rhagoletis zephyria
GTTGATAACACAGGCCTAACAAAATTTAAAAAAAGTTCCGACCCTGGGACTAGCTTATACTTTTCTAAAGGTTTTCGTTGCGCTGAATCTGAATCCAAAATCAGTTTTGCCCGATTGGCTTAGGTTTTCGAGATATTTGAGCCTAAACATACGAAAAACATTCATTATGTAAATAAAGACGCCTAAACGTATACCACAAATCTGTTTCTCTTTCGTGTTGTATCTTTCAAGCATTTGTGCAAAGAAGTAATGTCGCATAACTCATAAACTTCAATGAACAATATCTCAGGTTTAAAACAAGATATCTCGTTGAGTTAAACAGCATTATCAAGGGGAAGTATTTTAATTTCAAATGATTTATTAAATTTTCTAAAAAAACGAACTATTCTTGGTGAAAATACATGACGAATATAGCAAAAAGTCGGGATTTTCGCAAATTAAGGCTAAAATATCTCGAAAACCTGAGCCAATCGAGCAAAACTGATTCTGGATTCAGATTCAGCGCGTCAAAAACCTTTGGATAAGTGTAAGCTGATCCCAGGGTCTGAAAAATGTCGGCCTGTGTAATCGAATAACATGAGCGGGGACAAATATTTTTATATGTATAAATTCCGTACGCGAAATTTACCGCCATAAAAAATACTTAAAAAGGGAGGGAAAAAAAATTGCATTTCGTTTGGAAATGAACCATATATCAACCTAAATTAAACCCAATAAACATTTGGGTTGGAGTTCGAGTGGAGATCCAATATATGTTCAAATTTCCAATTTTAACTTTAAAGTGTACCACAATTGGAGAAACAAGAAATTCTCAAACAAAAGGACATCGCAAAATAATCTGATTTCTCCACTTGCGAAACACTTGGATATCAATTTGATTTCGAACTTGATTCAACTATTAATCAAACCTTGGAAAATATATTGTACATCCACTTTTACAAGAACTTCGCACTAGAAAAAAAATATCTTGTGCAAATTGCGAATAAACAAAACTTATCACGTTAACAGGATTCTGCAATGATTATCACTGTAATAAAATCTTTTTAAAAATGTTAATATTTTTATCTTTTTAGGACCGTCATATTAAAAAAAATGGGAACGTTGAACCTTTGGTGGACCCATCGCAAGACTATATTCTTATGCGTGGGTACGAGAATGCAACCCACACTGTCTTAAGATTTAGACGAAAATTGGATACTTGCGACACTATGGGTGACATCGCTATAACGGTAAAGTATTAGTACGGATGCGACATTACGGACGCCACAGACTTTTCCCTATAAGTAAATACTGTAATTATTTTATTTTTTATTGAAATTCAACAAAAAATTAGGTATAACGTAAGTGAACTTTAAAACAGTAATATAATAGAAGATGATATTGAGAAAAAGGTTAGGTTACAAGATGAAAAAAAGTTTAAACAAAGAAACAATGAAAAAAAGCGTAAATGTTTGTGGATGACGACCTTAAGTTTTATTGTTTAATTTTATTTTTACCTGAAAAAGTTTATCAACATAGGCTTTCTATTATAATATTGTCCCTCCGAATTTTCCACAATGCCACTTTTTTTTAAATTTTGCCGTGATATTAACATTAGTTGCTTTGCTTGCCTAAGTGCATTGCAGTTACATAAGAAGTGCTTTTAAGTGAATTTTCCATTGCACCATGGTAAGTACGGCTAAATATTTTCTGAATGGCACCCAGTTTTTTATGAAAAACACTAATAAAATAATGTAAAAAAATAGTTTTTCAAAAACAAGCTTTTCTTTAACATGTACAATCAAAGGATTAAAATAGAGTAGTAAAACAAAAGATCTTTAGAAAGAAAATTTTGTCAAAACTGCACCAAAATTAATAAAACAAAATAAGTTAAGCTTACGTTAAAGTTACTAAAATCTAACTAGTGAATTAGGAATTACTCAGACTCTAATGAAATTTGCTAACAATTTGTATTGATTTACTTCGTTTTTAAAAAGTTTGTCGGGCGAACCTACATATGTATCTGCATATACATATATAACCAATTATGCATATGGGCAAATCTAAAAAACAGGTACACTTTCAAAACAAAAAGTTCATTTTTTTAATTTGTGGGCACACCTATAATTTGTAAATGATTCTATTCGTAATCTCTTAATAAATCCATAAATATAAGTGTAATTGATTTTCATCAAGTGCTTCAAAAGTTAGATGATGAATAAACATTTAGATCGCTGAAATAGAAAACAAAAGAATAAGCTGGGTTCAAATTACGCCGTGCAAGCTTTAAATTTTCAGCAATGACTTTGAAAGTTGAGGTCATGTAACTGGGATGTTCTAAATTCAATGGCATCCGCCGTTTCACCAGACTGGCTCCGGTTTTCGAAATTTAATTAAATTTCAACTATTTTGTAAATAGCTCCCTCAGTTTAAAAGTTATTTTACTAAAATTTTGCACTTTGCCGTTTTTTAATATTACCTTAATTACTCCTTAAAATTATCGAAATAGGTTCACTTTAACATATAGCTCCAATACAACTTATTACTCAGATACGTGTTTTTGGGCTATAACTCTAGCGTCATATCTGAATAATACATTGTATGCGTGCTATATGTTACAGTGAACCTATACTAAATTTTTACCTGGAGGAGTTGTAGCGCAAAACAACGTCTCGGAACAATCTGTTGTATGGGAGCTAGGTGTTATAGTTAACCAATTTCGATGATTTTAAGAGATAGTGAAGGTAATATTAAAATACAATCGTGTACAAAATTTTAGTAAAATATCTTCAAAATTGAGGGAGTTTTTTATAAAAGAGTTAAAATTTAAGCAAAGTTTCAAGTACCGCTATCTCTAAAAGTTGAGCCAATCGGGCAAAACTGGGGACGCCATTGAATTTAGGGGGCTCCAATTAAGTAAAAGCAACTATCACAACCTTTGTCGAAAAGAAGTTGATTTGATACCTCGCCTGAAATATTCTGACTACAAGAAGGAGCATCATTAAAAGTAGTAAATCAGCGTTTTTACACACTTTTAGAGAGCATTTTTTTGAAGCATTTTACAGGTATATTTAATGTTATAAGGACTAATGGTTATACAAAGATTTAGATCGTTTCGACGTATTTTCCAAATGTGCCTTCAATTAAGATGTTTTTGGAATAAAAATTACGCTCAAGATCGCAGACTATTTTATCTTTAAAAGTTGGTTTATTCTGAAGGCACACCTCTTGGTAAGGTATCAAATTATTCGTAAATGTTTGTAGAATACAATACATCTTTAAAAACTGTTTAAAATGAAACGCTTGTAGAACTATACGCGATGAACCGAAAATTATCAAAATTGTGAACAGTAGAGTTACAAACTTGGAGTTACTTGCCATTAAGTTATTTTTTAAAGCACACTTTTGTAGTGGTTCTACAGAACCGAGTGGATATTTCAAAGGATTAGGTACTATCTT
>NW_016170527.1:0-15675 GCF_001687245.7 Rhagoletis zephyria
TTTTACCCATCCCCTTGGTGAGTGCGCCTTAAGCACTTTTATTGGGTGCTACGCAACAGCCAATATGTAGATAGTTGCGTGGCAGCAGTAAATAATGTGTGTGTGTGTGTGTGTACTTAACCTAAACTGTATCGTATTATATTTTTCAAAATTTTCCATAGAACACTAATACACACAATCACCGTTGCTTGGAAACTTCCTCCCAAATAAAACATCCTATATGATGTACTGATTCTATCTTGACTTCCTCCAAGCAATAAATATCTAATTTTCTTTCATAAGAGGCCAACGACAAGAAGGACCTCCCAGCTTTGTAGTGTCTGCTATTTGCTCAACGTTCGAAAAGAAGCCAATAGTCTACCACTCTCCATCGACGATACTCTTCCTACATAAATACATACAGTATCAAGTGGACCAAGCTTTGCCCAGATTGCATACACATTTGAAAGTTTTCATGGTGTGGATATCAAATACTGGTCATTTGGATAGCTTTAAAAAGATATTTTGGAAACAAAAAAAAGAATTGGATTTATATACATATCTATTAAGTAATTTTCTTACTCTAAAATTTAGGTGGCAAACCTGATTGATTGAAATTAACGAAATAAAATTTTGTAATTCATAGAAGCGTGCCAACCCTATCGAAAATATTTTCGAATCAAAGCTCTCGACAATACCTTTCATTTGATATACATATTGCGATGTTTTAGATAAATTGTGTAAAATCGAAAATGAGTGGCAACCTTACACTATTATCCCAAAGGATAACATTTTTATTATAGGGAAAGCGTTGTTTAAGAATCTTCTCTTCGTACCCATGAATAGTAATATTTTACCTTTTTTTATAAACAAAAAATTTAATAAATATGTGATTCAAAATAGGTGGCAGCCCTATTAAAAATATTTTTTTCGAGTCTTCTCGAAGATAATGCCTATTCAGATAACCTTAATCTCCAAAAAAAATATCATCAAAATCGTTAGAGCCGTTTTCGAGAACCCTGCTGTGCTTAGCCATCAACCCTGCTCATACCACACCACATAAGAAGTTGGCTGGCAAGAAAACATGGCGAAGTAGGCTTAAATATCACTCAAATTCTAAGTGGACAGTAGGACTGCTTTAGAGCGTACTTTTTGTTAGAAGCCATCTTACAAATACTTTTATCAACATATACGGGTAAAAAGCCCACACACAGATGTTGCCACTGATATAACTTACTAGTGAACCCGCACGGCGTTAAAACGCCCGACATTTAATTCCAGAGTCTAAAAAGTATTCAAAATGTTATTCGGAGTTATAGGCGATCCGAGTGCCATTGTTCATCTAAATCCGTATAGACGTTTCTGATACTATACCGATAAAAAAGTTCCTAAAAAAAAAATTTAGCTTTATCGCCAATTAACAGCTAATATCTTTAATTTGACCGCTCATTTTATAAATTCCAAAGAACGGTGCAAATCTAATGACTATCGCAAGGAATACTTTCTCTAAAAATAAGCATATAATTATAATTAGTTACATCGATATGACTTTTGAAACTAAAGCTTGCATAAATTTCTATCGATTGACACCCATATCTCAATATTTCATAAAACTTATGTATAAGTTAACTAAATTCGACGTTTTAAATAGGTGGCAGCCCTCTTCAAAAGTATTTTAAAGCTTAAACCTTGTTAACTCTCTTTCGTCTGAAATTGCGATATATATTTTAATTATCCGATGAATTAAGTTGAATTTGATTTCTGAAACATGTGGCAACCCCACTATATATAGCTCGGAAATAAAAAATTTTCAAATCCCCTAAGATTGACACCCGTATTTAAGTACATAATTCATTTATCTTATTAAATAATTTTTAAACAGGTGGCAGCCCTCTTCCACAGCCTCAAAAATATTCTCAGTGTTCAAATTGAAGACTTCTTAACACTCTTTCTTTTGATATTTAACATAACTTGTACATATGCATATCAGTCAACTAAATTAATCATCTTATGCAGGTGGCAACCCTCTTCAAAATATTTTCAATCTACTACTCCTAGAGTTAAGTGAAGAAGAAAAGCTTTTCGCTAAAATTTCGATTGATACCCATTTTGTAATAACTGATTTATTCTCTAAAAAGTAAAACCTTATTTCAAATCTGTAGTCCAAGCCTTTTAATTTGACACCTTATTTTGGAAAATCGAACGAACGGTACGGTATTGATTATTAAAAAATTTGAATTTAATTGTTCAACAGGTGGCAACTCTGTTCGAAAAAATAAAACCAGTTTGCACATCTACAGGCCAAGTGCTTTAATTTGACACCCCCCATTTTGAAAATCGAACGAACGGTGCAGATATTTTATCCTGTACAAAAAATGCTTTCGCTTATTATATATATAGATATAGATACCTGGCAACTCGCTTCCTCAAAAACCTTAAAGCTGTAGCTAATACATCAAAAGTAAAACACTTTCGCCCCTCTTCACTATGAAATCTTTATACAAATATTCTATTTTTCGCGAAAATGTAGTGTTAAACAATTTCGCGAATTAAATATTCATTTGCCAAATTTTCTCCTTCTTATTACTCTCCGCACCTCTATGTACTAGTAAATATCACCCACTTTCAGCCAAATTAGAATCGATAGCAAAATAGTCAATCAAAATGAAAATAAATAGTGGCGCACAGTAGTCGCAATTTGCGAATTCCAAGCTGCTAGCCGCGAGCGTAGCGTGACTGCACGTGACTTTTAGCTAAATTAACACCCTCACAAAATAAATAACAACAACAAAAAACCGCCATAGTTTGCGTGTCAGTGTGTGGGTGTGTGCAATGCGACACACTTCAAGTGCTCGTAAATTTTTGTTGAAAGCGAAAGGGAAAACTTTTGAATGCCTTTGCTGGCGCCTGAGGTGAAAGTTTACGAAATACTGTAAATTGTATGTTCGCAGTTTTTTCTTTCGTTTTTTTTCGCCTTTTTGTGTTCTTTTTTTCGTACACCAAATTTTTTTTTTGGGAATCTTGAGGTGCTTTGATTGCTATTTGTTGCCACTAAGTGTTTATATAGTAGTGCAGAACTTGCAACACGTTGTTGCCATAGACTGTGTAGCAAGTTGACTTTATGGCGCTGATAGCGGCATGTGGCATGTGGCAGGCGCAAGTCTGGTTAGAGTAGCGTGCCATGGCGTGCCGCGGGGCGGACTAGCTGCTGGTTTGTATGTATGTATGTATGTATGCAAGTGCACTTTTATGTGTCTACTAAGAAGTGTGGCAAATATTGTGTGTGGCAGCCGAAATGCCAGCACGTACCAATTGCCCTAGGGGGCGTAGTCGGTCACAAAGGAAATACGCGAACAACAAAAGAAAATCCAAACTATAATGGCGAACTAAAAATGCAAATTGATTTCGGCGCATTTCGGGGGACTTTGCATGCAAACTGTGCGAAAAAGTTGTGTCGTTTTTTGTTGTTGTTTTTTTGGATTTACTAAAACTTTGATTTGATTTAAAGTTACAGCTTGTATGCTTGCTTGCGTGCAGTGATTGGCGTTTAATTATAATTATTTAACTTCTGAGAATGTGGCACAAATATGCCACAGCTCGAAAATCGGTTATGATATGAAAATTTGTTTAAAATATATATCTGTTATTTATCTAGCTCTTTTTGAAAAAAAAGTGTTTTAAAAAATCTTTAAGCTCTGTATTCGGTCAATCCAGCTTCATATCTTCCACAATAATCCGCCATAATAAGTGAGTGCAACAGTTTTGAAGGCCACCGATCTAGAAAAAAAAAATTAAAATGGGTTGCCACATGTCTAAAATTTTATCGAATTAAATATTTGTTTTAATGTAAAATGTTTAGTGACTGAAAGAAATTTGAATGCTCTTGCATCCAAAAGTAGAATTTTTCAAAGGGTTGCCAACTATCTAGAAATCGAAATCTCTATTTATATAAAGCCAATTTTCTTACATAAGACCGAGCGTCACTATTCTAATAGAACGGATCGTTCTATTGAAATTTAGATTTGATCGTAAATCTCTGAATCTCAGGGTGAAAAATTCAATCTGGCAATTCTAATTTGGAGCCTTTCTGTGGCATGGGAAAGCAGAAACTCTATACACATATATCTTATCTAAACAATACCAGGAGTACCTTAAAAATTGGTACTGGAACAATTCACCGGGTCTGGAGCACTCCAAATGGCTTATAGCAACAGTTTAAGGAATGAATGAGTTTATCAAAAAATAACTGATAAATCATTACAAAACTTCTGACTAGGCATTGCAGATTAGTCCATGTGCCACTGATAGCAGATCCAGACATCTCTTCTGCTTGTGACGACAGGAATCGCAACCTCCCCGAATTTTCTTAAGCCTATCTCAAATCCCACTCTCATTTCATTGAATACCACTGCTTCTCGGGACGTAGTAGAGATTGACTAAGAGCTATCAAAGAGGATGTGAGCAATTGCTGTCCAGAATGGAAGCATGATTCCCTTTAGATGTTTGCACTTCTGCACTATCGTCCTCCTCCAGGTGTTAATAGCATTGAGTCTTTCTCTTCTTCGACCTTCAATATTCCTTTTTCAGGCAAGTTGAGAGTCAAGAATAACGTGGGTTTTGAAGAACAAGCTATTACCTCAGCTATAAGTCTTCGCCCCCGCTTGGACTCATTAGCTAAGCTCTCATCCAGAGTATTGAATTCCGAATGTGAAGCTGTTATGATTCGACAGTCGGTCAACAGGGTGCATCCCACAAGCGAGATTCGCTTCCTGGTTCTGTGAGTTTGAACAACAACAAGCAGGAGGCGGTTGAACACATTGATGTCTGTAACAATTATCTCGTTCTACCAAATTTCAAAAATGTACCAAATCTGAAAGCTATGTACCAATGCACCAAATTAGAAAAAATTTACCAAAAATTGTACATTTCGGCCCAAATGTGTGGCTACAGCCACCGAGAAATGTAATCGCTTAACAACAAAACGCTTGTCAAAATTTTGTTTTTGCAAACTTCCTTAAATAACAAATAATTACCACCGCTAAAAATACTCGTTTTATTTTATTTAGCCCTAAAATAGGAATTTTTTATGGAAAAGTGTTTTTGCGAATACTCACTGCTTTACTATCTTAGCAATGCCAAATACCTTACTGAGTGCCTAAGAAGTCTGTATAAAATTATCAAGGATGTATTTTGGATTCCAATCAAGTCGTTATTGTTTCTAAATGCGTTGTAGAAACCTCATTTACTCGCTTCTGCATAACTTGGCGTAACCAAAACTATTTCGGTGTAATTAAAAGTTCGTATTAGCAGCATTTAGACAACGTACTTGCTGAAAAATCTCATTATCTAATGTACTCTTAATTTTAATAAAATGGACCCACCACCTGCAATTCTATTATTTTAGAAGTGCATACCAATTTATTATATTTTGTGTAATCAATCCGTCGCCAAATTAGTGACCTATAATGACTGGCGCGGCAAACAAACCAAGTCCAAGACAGTCGAAGCTTAAAGTCCGCACTCTTTTGCCCGGCCTAACCATCGGTCCAAGTGTGGTATTGTGTTTGGCCGCCAGCTGCTTTGATTATGATGCAATTTCTAACAGATTTTATATCATTCTCTGCAACAAACATGCACGGTCGCGCTGGCACATGTTCGCCTTTGTTGTGGCAGCGGTCGCGTAGCATAACACAACACCCAATCAGTTAACCAAGCAGCCTTGGGTGGGGCGCATGCTAAATATAAAGCGACTTCGACTATGACCAGATTAGACATGTACGTACATGCATACATATGTATGTATATGTGTACATAGAAAGGGTAGTTAGGCCAAGAGCTCAAGTGGAGAAGTGGGAACAGGAGAAGTGTATATAGAATTCACCAAATTTATGTTACAAATTTGCTTCGCAGCCGATAAAGAAAATGTTTTTTTTTGTTTTTTATTCCCTAATGCAAAATTCCAGTTACAAGCAGCGGGTAAATTTATTGTTATGTTTAAAATTATTATTTTTTGTTGCCTTCTAAATAGAATTTATGCCACCCTGAATGTGGGCGAACCACTTGGCTGGAAAACTGGAACTGGTTTAGTGATAAAAGCGGAAAAATAACTGAACTGAGTAGTTATATGTGTATGTAAATATGCATGGTTGCAAGTGTATTAATACTTTTGTAATGCGACTACTTTAAATAATATTTATGTGAAATGGCAGTAGAAGTATCTGGCTACAATGTATGCAGAACATTTAGCTATAAATACTAAAAATGGCTTGAGCGTATTTTTGTTTCATAAAATGAAGTATGTACATATGTCGTTGTTGAAATAAATGTATAGAAGCCGTATAGAAATATAGTATAGAAACGTATACAATTTTTAAATGGTTGCAATCGATAATTTTTTATTTGGATGAATTCTGGTCAGAACTCTTCTTTTGTCATACGAGTATAACGAGGCTTTGTCAAATGAAAAAAATATACTCATTTTTTCAAAAGTTGTGCAAATTCTAAATTTTTACCATGTCTAAAACTTTTACAATTAGAAAAATTTGTTGTGCTTTAATTTTAATGATGATATTTAGGGATATAAAAAGAAAGTTTAAAAAAGTTGTAGAATTTTGAAAATAAAAATATCGTAAAAGCAAAAACATATAAAATTTGTTCTCAAAATTTTTTATACAGTACCTCCAATTGATCGTATAAAAATTTTTAAGTTTTAAAGGTGTTTTTTAACATATTAAAGCTTTTATGCTAAGTCTAAATAAAGTATTGTTAACAATTTTTATTTAATTTAAATTTATTTTTAAAATAGGGGTTTGCAAAAAAAACTTAAAAGTTACAATTTTTATCTTAAAAAGAAAGTCAAAAGCTTCAGCATCTTTAAAGATCAATTAGAGGTATTATATATAAGCAGGGAACGGATTTTATGGGAATTGCCTTTTTTTCTGCTAAAGANATATACACATTTGATGTTGCCTTTTTTTGCCTTTTTTAAGATATTTGCCTTTTTTTGCCTTTTCTACCTTTAAAAAAGTGATTATAGCATTTGCATTTTTTTTTAAAGATTAAAAAATATACGCATTGCCCATGCGGCTTATAGAAGCGCAGAGACCTCTTGGCAAATTGGTGTTGAAAAAATTCAAAGCCGTTTTCTCAGCTAACGTGGGCTTGAAGACAATAAGGGGTGTTGATAGAATTATAAAGGGCGAGGAAAACGCCCTTATTTCTGATAATATGAACGTTTCAAACGTTCCATATTTAAATTGAGCTCCGCTTGTATCAACTTACGTCGAGCGCACATTTAGTACATTCAAGGCTTTTCTTCGCGAAAATCGAATGAAAATGCTGCCAGAAAACTTCAAAATGCATCTTGTGGTTCAATGTTACTACAACTATACAGATTAAAGTTTTATGAGTTAGAACCCGAAAGGATAAAATAGTCAAGATTCAAAGTACAAATTTTTCATATAATGAAACTAGTTCATAGTTTTTCTCTTTTTACTTGTAATATAAATGTATTTTTTAATTGTTCTTCATATTTTCTGTCTTTTAGGTGCCTTATTTTGCTTTTTTTGCCTTTTCCTGCCTTTTTTGCTATTTTGTTTTGCCTTTTTTTGCCTTTTTTGCAACACCTAGTGCCTTTTCCTGCCTTTTTCGTTATTTTATTTTGCCTTTTCCAGCCTATTTCGTTATGTTATTTTGCCTTTTTTATAGGTTTTTAGGTCCCAAAAATCCGTTCCCTGTATATAAGGCAAGTAATTTTTAAGCAAACAAGACAACGGACCTCAGTTCTCATATAAAAATTTAGGAATACCGTTAATTTATTCATGATGGGATCTAAACCAAATTAGCATGTGACCACCTTTCCGATATTCCAATATTATTGATATTCCAATGAATTGATAACCTTCTCCTTTTTTTGAAGTCGATTAAAAAGTGAACCAAAAAATTATGCATGTCTTTATTTTTACGATGTTATTTTTTAAAATTCAATAATTTTTTTTCTTTCCGAATATTATCTAAATATATTTTTTTATAAAGCTTAAAATGAGACCAGAACCAGTTTTGGGACTATAATTGGTTCTGAGATATTAAAAGAATAAACTTGAAAAATCCGGGAAATTGTGAAATTTTTACGGACTTCAAAAAAGGATGAGGTTATCAATTCGTAGGAATATTTTTGTTTTTATTTTTATATATGTTACCGCATAAACTTTGATCACGTTAACCGATTTCTATAATTCTTTTTTTAGAGGAAAGTTGGTACCTCACAGGTGGTCCCAAACTGATGTGGATCATGAAGAAATTAACGGTACTCTTAAATTTGTATATGAGAATTGAAGGGTGGGCTTTAGATTGCTAACCCCGGAGTTCAGCATTAAGGAAAATATGGGAGGTAGATGGGGGTCTAATAGTTCCCTGTANTCGGTTTTGTTTTTGCTTTAAAATTACTCGTTAAATTTCGATTTTTTTCCTTTTCCAGAAGTTCGTTATATGATTAAAGAAAAGTTCTACCCAAAATTCATCCAAATCAAAAATGCTCGAATCGAACGATTGGTAGATTTGATTTGGAGTGACCCAGGGCCTTTCGAAAAGTGTAATAAAATCGTTAGGTTTTTGGTTGCGGCTCTAAATTTTTTATAATGAAGATTTGTTGTGTAAAAAAATTTAAGTTAAATTTTAGCACTTAAACCATGAAAGGCAAGGCTTGGTTATCCTATAGCCAGGCCTAAAGGCACTCCACGGTTTCGGAAGCTTTGATTTCATGTCTGAGGAAACTTTTCGGTGCGTTTCGAAGGTGGTAACGAAAAGATAAATTTCTACACACAATCTATCTAAGAGTGAGTTGAAGAAAGGAGCCCGTAAGACAGAGGCCTAGTAAAGATTTACGCGGAAGGTTTGAAGTTAGACGGAATAAAAGGGACAGCCGACTACAGGCAGGTTACGCCTTATACCGATTGTTAGCGTAAATATATACTCGGAAAGCCAAGCGGATATGAGGTCTTTATGATTTTTCAAGGTGCAAGTGAAAATGGGCAGGAAAGGTCTAACCTCTCTCTCACAACGGCATTACAAACAATTGAAAAGGGTGGTGAATTTGTTAGACGGCGCACTCTCAATGATACCTACCATACAAGGGGGATGTGGGAGTTCTTGTGGTAATCTGTGGCGGAATTTTGGTAGGCTCAGCGAATGCGGGCGGTTAATGGAGTTTCAAAGGTGAAATCATCTAAGCAATTTCTTTCCAGCTGTCTGCTTTGGCTAGGCTAAGGCTTAAACCCTTTAAGATCGTATTAGGGGTATTCAGGCGTCAATACGAAATGCAATTGCAAAATTTTATCAACAACAACACAGCCGAAAATCTCGCATCAGTCATTGCATTTGCTTATGGTTGGGTCACAGAGTGAAATGCAATGACCGATGCGAGATTTGCGGCTGTGTTGTTGTTGATAAAATTTTGCAATTTCGCACCATTGCAATGCATTTCGCATTAACTGACCGAATACCCCTATTGTTTTATTATTTTCGTGCAAGAAATGCTCTATTTTGCTAAGGCATTTACATTCTTCTGACACTCACGGTAATTTGCATTTTCATTGAATATTTTTGTTGAAAAATTGAAAAAGGCAAATTCGATGTGAAATCAATTGAAATTAACCTATCGCACGCCAGCCAACGACAAAGCACGAAAGCAATCACCACATCCGGCCGTTAATGGCACGCAAATATATTACCCACTCACGCACTTTTTAGCCCATATGGACTCACGCACTAGCAAGCGGAAAAAAATCAACTATTAAAAGCAAATATGTATACTCACGCAACCACGACATCGGGATCTTCCCACCAGTTCTTTGTGGAGGGCTCTAACAGCAGGCTCACACCGCGCCATCCTTTGGTACGTGTCTGTAAATGAGATGGACGGGGATAGTTGCCGAAACCGAATAGCTGTGTGACATTATGCGTGCGTGTGTGCGTGCGTGTTGTGTTTTGTATACAAAGGATAATTTAACTAAGACTGTCAAAAGGAATAATTCAACTCACAAAAGTTGCCTAGACGCCAAATTTATTAAATAAAAAATTGATTATCCTTTGTCAGCCTGTTGGTGCTAAACGTGGAGTGTGCAAGTAGGATTGAGTGCGTGTGTGAAACTGTTTATACGCACCCGGTATCGTTTTTTTGATTTGGTCAGCTTTTCGGCGAATACTAAACGCGCCATTTTGCCTTGGTCTCTTGATTTTTGGCTTCAGCTATGATTGCACACAATACTAAGCAACAATAACAATTGCCACTAGCAGACTAATGCATTTTAACACCACAAATATATACTCTTTTTTTTGGCGATGGCACAAAATACTAACGCGTCGAATTTTTGTTTGCAGAAGGACACGTTTTATATAAAAAAGTTTTATTTACAAAGAATTCGCTATATAAGAAAGTTTTACATCTACTTTTGTTTTGAAAAAATTTATGAAAAATTTGATGCGTAAAAAAAATGCTGAAATGTTACAAAGATTGAAACTTCAATAGAGGGTGCTGGGTGGGCAAAAAATTTTTACTTCGAACATGTGTATTAAATGTTGACTAAACTCGAGTCAACCGTTGAAGCAACCTGTTTTTCATGTTCAATACACACGGGGCGATACTTTATCTTGCACCGGTTTTTGCCGGTGTATAAGCGTTCTCCTTCCGATATGTTCCTTTACGACCTGGTGTCGAATAGTTATGTAAGTAGTAACCCCTTTATTGGCAAGGAGTTCGTCTCTGCCTGAATTTCGTATCCCCGCGAAACTGTTACGGCTATGTAAAATGACGCTGAGCAAAACCACCAGCTGCGCCAGAATTGTGAGGGTCCTCTCCGAGCCGTTTGATACCAAACGGGGTATAAGTCAAAGCGACTTTCTTGTGATTTCTTTAATCTGATGTTGGGGAAGATATAAGAGCCGCAGAACTGAACCGCTCTGGAAAAATTTACTACAAAAACGTGCAATATCTGACGTATACCGCCGACATCGACATGATCGGTAAATAAAATGGCTACGTCTGTTCTTCTGCCTTCTCGAGATTAGATGTAAAACCAAAGCGATTGGGTCTGGTGGTCAACGAGGAAAAGACCAACTATATAATTTCGAGAAAGTAGATAGTTTAGTTTACTTGAGAAGTAGCATTAACACCAATAATAATGTGAGCGTAGAAATCCAGCGCAGTGTTACTTTGGACTCAGATGGCAATTCAGAAGTAAAATCCTTTCTCGACGTACGAAAACCACTCTCTATAAGTCACTCATTATGCCCGTGCTGGTATATGGAGCAGAAGCATGGACAACAACAACATGCGAAGGGGCGGCTCTTAGAGTATTCGAGAGAAAGATTTACGGGCCTTTACGCATTGGCGACGACGAGTACCGCAGACAATGGAACGATGAGCTGTATGAGCTTTACATCGACATGGACAGTGAATTAAAATACAGCCGTTCCGCTGGCTTGGCCATGTCATTCGAATGGACACCGACACTCCAGCATTGAAAGTATTCAACTCGAAACCTGCTGGTGATGACAAAGGAAGAGGGAGGCCCCACTGCGATGGAAAGACCAGGTGGATATGGACTTGGCTGCACTTGGAATTTCCAATTGGCGGCAGTTGGAACTGAACAGAAACGATAGGCGGACTTTGTTGAACTCGGCCAAAATCGTTTAGGCGGCTGCAGCGCCAAATAAGAAGAAACAGGACTTACGCTATCTTTCAAATCTGCAAGAGTATTAAATATTATTTAAAAACCTTTCAGGAAATTAGCAAAGTTATTAGCTTATCTCAGCTGATTTTCGCAATCAATCCATATGAAAAACATGATTTGACGCTTAACTTGATTTATTTGTCAAAAATGCCAAAGCTTAAGAGTTGTATGTCAGCTAAGTTGACATAACGCTCTCATATTTTTCTGTAATTAAAAAAAAATATATATATTTATATATTAGAAATACAGCGTTGAAATATCTTGTTTGTTGTCTAGTACTTAACTTGTACGTCTGTCTGCGCAAACACTTCGTTTCATGTCCAAGTATTTACTTGGATTTTTAATAGATCGAGGTTCGTACGCTTATATAAAATGTATGTACATACATATGTTTTTTCTCCTCTTGTCACTTTGTCTGCCTGTCTGTGCGCTGTCAACAAGCGTATCGAATTCTTGCCGCACTTGAATTATTACATAAAAAACAACTATTGACTTTGACGTTTTTTGAAACGGAAAGTGATCTTACAAGAATTGGCATATTAAAGGCAAAAAATTATACAAGTAAATGCGACCACAAAGTATCGGTAATTCTAACAGCGTACAAAATCAGGTTGATTCTAAAGACATACATTTTTTATTTTTTTTCATTAACTTCAGAATATGGGCACACGTGTGGTGGTGAAGGTGTTCAAATCCACTTTGGTACTTATCAATCGAGACCGCTAACCGAAGGTAACCAACCACCTACTCTGTCGCGTTCACAAGCAATGTATGTATGTATGTATGTATGTATGTATGTGTGTGTGCCCTCGTACAACCAAAGAAATTTCTAAATCTTTTAAGTACTTTTTCAAATATGGACGACCCCGAACTTGCGCTGCATTGTAATGCCTTTGAAGCTACATATTTCCATTCGCTTGGTCGCGCTACGGGCGCGCTGAATACCTTCAGGGTATGTTACTTTTTATAAATGGCGTTGGTGGACAAGATCTAAGTATCTGCATACTCGTAGGTACACATGTGGTGCCGCTTTAAGACGACATAAAGACAATTTCCGCGTCACCTAGTATTTTATCAGCAGTCCATTTATGTAGGTATTTTCTGTTCATTCGATCACAACTGCCATTGATTTGATATTCATTAGCCATTGAAACGCAAAACTGGAATTGGATCAAAGTATTTTTTGTTGTGCTATTTTTATAATAAATGGTTTACATATTGTATAATGTACGATTTTGCAATGGTCAACTTGTATGGAGCCAGATAAAAAATACTTCTATGTTACCGCAGGCTAGAAGTCAAGTGTACATAGACATATCGTTTCTGAAACGGTAGCGAAATGCTAATTAAAACGTATAAAAGATCACCCAANCCAAACGACAATAAAAAGCAACATGAAGGTGGGCAATAAAAAAGGATAATGTTTAAAAATAAAAATATAAGTAGAAATTTTAAATGAAGTGATCCTGTGAAATAAATGTGAAAGAAAGAAATGAAAAATGTATAAAAAATAAATATACCATATCGTAAATTCTAGCACCGACAAATGGACTGCAAATATTTTTCGTTTCGTATTGTGAAAGAAAGTGAACATATTTGTACTAGCTAATTTTAATTAAAAAGTATTTCAGAATAATAATTATAATTAGTTAATAGGTAAAAAGCGCAAACCCTCATATGATTCGACTTAAAGCTTCCTAAAAGATTTAAGTTTAGCAAAGTGATTCATTTTATTTAAGCTTGCAACTGAATCAGCACAGCTTCATAAATAGCTTTAACTAAAAAATAATATCGTAAATTGAATATCGTAAATCCTATATCGTAAATAAATCGAGCGCCTTTTTTCTTATTTTTGTGGCACCATAACCTACATAATTTCAGCGGCAATTGTTTTGTGCCAAAAAGGGCAAAAGCCAAATATTTTTAGACTTACTATTTTTACAGAGAGGAGATTAGCAAACGAATCATTATTGCTTCTTAATAGCTTCAAAGTAAAAAATGGAAATATCGCAAATCAATATCGTAAATATAATACCTTAAATTTTTATCATAAACCTTATACCGTAGATCAAACATGATAGAATTCATATCATAGATCAAATCGAAATCCCTTTTTGTTCTTATTGTAACGTATTAACTGAATTATTGCTATATATCAGAGGCAATCACGTCTCCTCATCACAATTTTTTCTTTCTGCAGCTAAAGTCTGAAGAAAAACTGATGAGATGGGATTATTACTTTGTTTTTTTTTCACTTTTTCCGATAACAAAGAGTGGTACAAAGCTGAATATAACTGATGATAAATTGAGTGCCGCAAAAGTTGTATCACAAACTTAATATCGTATATGGAAAAATGCTGCAATTCTGCTGATCAATCAGCACCACATTATTTACGACCCTAATCCAAAAACAATTACGTTTATTTAATATCGTTAGACTTTCATAGTAAATTTATATTTTTTAAATTGAATACCGTAAACGAAGTGTACTTCAATTCTGCTAATAAACTATTGTTTCGTTGTAATTAAATCTAAATTGGAAAAAAATTTATACAACACCATGTGCACCGTTTAATTCATTATCGTTAACTTCAATATGTTCCTGAAAATCTCAGGAAAACGGTTAAAAATAACTAGGCTGCGTAGTTTACTAAAATAAATCTACTGAAAGTCTTCAACCTTATTAAATTTTATTATCGTAATGTAATATCGTAAATTTATATCGTATATAAAAACAATGTAGTAATGAAAATTATTCATTACTATATTGTCAACGCAATCTCCTATATTTTACTTATATCGTAAATTTTGCGAAGAAAAACTTGTCTAAATGAGGAAGGAACTTCAACCACTCTTGTACATAAATTTCTAACTAGCTTTTGCTAATGAATCGTTTACCCCTTTTCTCCTTCCAGTTCGCCGTTTCCGTAGTCTTGTTCGTTTTGGCCCTTGGCGCTGCTCACTGCTCGATCATTCCAGGCGTGGTCACATCCATCAATGGCGTCGTTTTGGCCTCTCCACCTGGCTCTATTGCTGTACATGCCTCTGCCGTGCCAGCTGTCGTTGCCGCACCATCGCCAGTACAGATCATCACCAGCCCAGCGGTGGTGGCTGCTCCAGCTGTTGTGGCTGCAGAGGGCACCTATGTCGCCAAAACCCGTGGCGCTGTACATGTGGCACCTCTGCCCGGACATGTGCAATCAGCTGCCTCAGTGAACTTGGAACCAGCACCAGGCACCATCTAAGAAGGGATGCCACTAATTTCACTGAATTGAATGGCGTTTGGAACGGGAAAATACGCACATATATACCTATGTAATATATATAAAATCGTACAAGCACCTGACCATAGTCAATTACGTTATGTAACTGGAACACGTGCTACATATTTACATACATACATACATGCATACAAACAGACAATGAATCGATACAAGAAATAGTTTTAGTTTAATTAAACACTTTTGATAACAAAATTTTTTGTAAATCTTTTTATTTCCTTGTATTTCAACCTCCTTCGTTTTTTTTATTGGTTTTTCCAACACTATCTTTATCTTTCTTCTTTTTTACTCTTATTAGATACGCTGTGATACTGCATCATGTTCTAAGTCAATTTATCATATCACAATGTTGTCTTTTCACTGCCATTACCACAGTGTAACCATATCTGCACTCTTGCTATTTATGTTTTGTATAACAATTTTATATTTTAGTCACATATTTTTTTCTGTTCTATTTTATCAATTGGATTTGTATAAAAAAATAAAAATAAAGTTATCTGAAAACATAATCTTTGCGATTCTTGTTCAAGTGTTGAGAAAATAAGTAGTAGTTCAAGTCTCTTTTTCATTATACTATTGGCTAAACCATGGATGGAGGACAAAACACCACTTCGCGAGTTCAATTTCGTCTTCGGTCGTCCTAGTTAGGACCGTTTGTCAATGTCCGGTTAACATAAATTGGACGT
>NW_016170529.1:0-15673 GCF_001687245.7 Rhagoletis zephyria
GTAAGGCTACATTAAGCTGCGCTCAGTCCATGTTTTCTATGCGGCAGCACAAAAGCGCCGCAGGCCAAATCTGTATGTTGATATACATATGAAGCAGTGCATGAGTATGAGTGAGCTAGTGGGTGTGTGTGCGATGCGCGTCAGCAGCATTTTAAAATCCAATTAAAAAATCCCTAGTGGGAATTTAAATCGTTGTTGCCACACTGTCACATTGAGTTTGGTGTTTCACTATGCAGCGCGCGCCCCGGCCAGCCAGCCAGCTTTACTAGCCGACTGACTAGCCGTTAGCTAGCGAAATGAATGTTCGGGCATAAGTCCTGGCTATGGATGTCCATTTGCAGCTTCCGCCTGTGAGTTCGTTGTGCTACAATTGTATAGCGTCGATTTTTGCACCTTCTCCCCTTTCCACTCACACATATACAAGTATGCTAAGCACTAGCACTGCATCGTACGCCTCCAAGTATGCAACGAAATCTGCGAGTCATGTTATTCTATGCTTTGAGGCTGCTCTAGTTCACTCCTACTGTGGAGTAGCAACTCTTATGCCATTTTTGCTATGGTCAAGCTAGTTGTTTTCCATTTTACTGTTACTGCTTTGGCTTTTTTCTCATGTTCCAACTCTGTTATCGGTGTGTGTGTGTCTGCATGTGAATCGCATATTTGTGTGTATGGTCATAGTTGTTAGCCACGTTTACGCTTATTTTCACCGTAAAATCGAATTCGTGTTAGAACCGTTGCAATTCCTCGCAAGCCGGCGATTCTGCGGCATGATATGTGGTTATACATACTTAGAACACCATGAGAAATGGTTATGTGTATGTATGCTATATCTGTTGTGTGCTTATGTGTTTATGAGCTTACTATGTGTGCCATGTGAACTTGTTAATGCGAGCGCAAGTGTTCATTATTGTAGCCATTTTTGGGGGCAAGTAGTTGGTGGTATAGGCGAAGCGTGAATCTTACGAGACTTAACAAAACAGGTTTGTAGTTCTGTATGGCTGATTTTGGCCCACAAAAGCATTAATATTTTACTCGAAATTATGAGCAGTTAATATGGCAGATATGAATCAGTAGGTACGGAAATTATATTTTTGTTGTATTGAAATATGTTTGAGTGTTGTGTGTGCAGGTGCGCGAAGAAAAGTATTAAAAAAAAGCTTAGAAAGATTGTTTGTAATAAATAATTACAAACTGAAAGTAAGACGAGTTTGACCTTTAGTGAATTTGAACTGGAACTAGAGTTTTATTTGGAACTTCAACACGAGTTTGAGTTTGAGTTTGGCGTTAAGTTTTAAATCATTTTTTCATTTTGGTATAAGCTCAATTCTGGGATGAAATTAGAGCACAAATTTCAGTTTGGTTTTGAGTCTGAGTTTCAATGTGAGTTAAAGGCGGAGATTTATTTATAATTACATTTCCAGTTTAAGCATATGTTGGAGTACGAGTTTGAGTTTAAGAATAAATGTGAGTGCGATTATGAGTTTGAATAAAAGTCTGAATTTCATTTTGAATGACAAAATGAGTGCTAAATGAATTAAAAGTCTGATTCTGAAAATTGGTTCAAGTTTGAATTAGAGTTCAAGGTTTGTTAGAGTTCGAGGTCTAGTTTGAGAGTTGGAAGTAAAATTGAATTAAGATAAGAATTTCTGAGCTTCCAGATTAGATTTTATTGCAAATAAATATATAATTATTTAAAAAAAAAAATAAACTGGAAGCTAAAAAATTTTTATCAAATTCAATTTTATTTCTAAAAAATACTTACAAAAAATGGTTAAGTTGGAGGAAATTTAAAAAATTTTAACACATTTTCAATTTAAATAAATAAATACATTTAAGAGCAACGCAGCCATTTATAATATTTTTTTTTATTACTAGCTACGCGCCAGCATATTTCCAATCCAATTTAACAATTCAAAAGCGGTTTTAAAACTATTTAAGATCTGCATGAAATTAAACAGAAAATTTGCCGACGCATTTAAGAAAATTCATTTTTTAAATTTTACAAAATATTTGAACTCTTCAAAAAACTTGTCTGATCTTTATTCTAAATTAAAGTGTTTCATGCAAAACACAAAAAAAAATAAAAATTAAAAATTGTTTTAAAAAAAATTTCTTTTGACTTTCTTTCTTGGTAAATTTTTTTGCTTCTCAAAGCATTGCAAGGCCGGGTAATCAGCGTTTGGGCTACTGAGTTAGTTGAACGTTCCAAAGGTAGCTTTTTAATTGCTTATTGGTATGGAAAAGGGTTTCGCATGCAAAAAAATTTTGCAATTTATAATCTTTGTGAGGAGAAATTAAAAATATTTGACATTTTTGAGCCCAAATAATTTGACAAAAGAATGCTGCTCTACTAATAGCATCTGTGCAATGTGCCTTCAGCTCAACCTTATGTTGATTTCGTTTCTTCCAAAAAATTGTTCCCTTTCCCTGTGCAAAATGTTTCTATTGTTACACTCTGCTCTATGAAAGGTCATGTTTATGCCTTCTTGTCTTTGTGCAGCTCACGCGTTTCGTAATATTGTCCTTTTAAATAACCATCTGATTTTCAGGGCGACCATCTCCCCTTACAAAGCTTCAAAGGGCAGAGAATGAGCCTTTTTTGCATTAGAAGAGTGTACAATTTTAAGAAACAAACACAAAATTTGCTCGCTCTTTGATTTTAATTTAGAATCCCGCACAAAAAGAGAAAGGGGTAATCAAAAGGCAACATTTTTTGATAGAAAGAAAATCACAATTAAATAAAATCCATATTTACAAAAACTCAAAAAAAAAGTTAGGACAATGGAAGTTCTGCTGGAAAAACAATCTAAATTAAAAAAAAAAAATTAGAGTTCTTTCTTGAAATAATGAATTGAAAACCCGCTTACCTAGAAAAACTTGAATGCGGAAATGGGCAGGGACCGTAACGGTTAAAATAATAATAAATTTTAATATAAAAATCATAATTTAAAAGTAAAAATTGCATTTGTAATTTTCCGCTAAAATTTGTTTGCTGACAGCTCATTTTCTTCCATATAAAAAAATCACTCATACTTTGTATGGAAAAAAATGCCTCGAGCACAAAAATTTTAAAAGTCAGCGTGAATTATTAAGCACTTCAATTTATTCATTACTATTTATGCCAAAATTGAGTGGGCTATAAAACTCCATACCAGAAATTTTCTTAAAAAATTAGAGTAAAATGTTTAAAATTTTTATGAGAATTCATTAAGTTTTCCTTTTGTCCAAAATTTTAAACTTTGAATTATATGGTTTTGTTTGTACCATGAACCATAGTTTTGTATAAAAATAACAAAAAATTATAGCTTGCAAAACATTGTGAATATTTAAACACAAAAAACAAAGGTGAACGCAGATATAATGGCGCAAGCTCGCGTTTCTACACGATTTTTATTTTTTCGCCCAAGAATAATCGTTATTTCTGGATTTTTATTTTTTCGATATAACCGCTGCTTACAGATTAAATTGTTATATTATAAAAGATTAAACTCGATCGAAAAATTAAAAATCTAAAGTAACTATTATTTTGGAACGAAAAAATTACGGGATTCAAATTTTACCGAAAAAATAGAAATCCAAACGCAACGAATATTCGTATAGAATAAATAGTTGAATAAAATATTATGATTTTGCAATTATCTAAATAAAAGATAAAAATCTTAATATTTAACGGTTTTTTTGTGCCTGAGATATAGTGATCTCCGTAATAGCAGCTGTAACATTCACCATCCAGAAAATTTAGATTTCTGTATAGATAAGCTCGCTCCAGCAGAGATGTCACTTCCACTAACTCGCATTAAAGCCGAAGATTCTATCAGAAAATACACGCTGTAAGCAGCAGGAATAAGCAAAATCAACCCTGCGCAGCATTCTCTCCATTTCAATAAATTATTTCACACTGCACATTTCTTGGATACGAAACATAAATACATTGCTAAGCCACTTATTGTTGCATACTTTTTTGGCGAATCATTTGCTAACCAAGCAACTAAGTAAGCAAAATGTGGGGTGGATTAATATTTCATGAAGGGCACCGCCAGGAAAACTGTGACCAGTAAAAGCAGTTCAAACATAAGAGCCGTAAGCCATGTGAATCTTAATTATACGATGAACTAACTTTCTTCTCTTACCTTCAATACTTGCGCTAATTTGCAATTGTATTCGTGTGCATCAAATCATTTATTAAAATATTGACATCATCCAATTTTTTTTTATTACATAGTTGCAAATAATATAAATCGTTTTTGCATGTAATTTGCATATTAAAATAAGGAAAAGCAGAATGAGGGTCAGACTCTGCGAATACTTTTAAATAACTTAACAGTTGTGTTCTTCACCTATGTTTGCTTGAGCGTCTAAAAAATATCAACAGCCTAACTATCAAGTCAGTGGTATAGTTATGCTGCTTCGGCTCAACAAAATCTTATATTACGAATCAGACATTGGCGATCATTCATTTTATTTTCAATCATAGAGCAAATAGTCTGAAATTTCAATTTTAGAATGAAAACACGTGTCTGTATTTTCAAATTAAGATATCTATCTAATTACTCATTCATCATAATTAACTTAGCTTTCGTTGCTTATTCGATTTAAATTCAACTTCGAATTTCTAACATGAAAATACACTAAAAATTAATTTTATTTGCAGCAAATAGCAAAATATGTACATAAATTTCGTTAGCAATAATCGCTCGTACGTAATTCTAGGGATGTTAATTTTGTCGATTTTTACGATCCCGGGATCCCGGGATCAGACCCAGTATTTAGATATTTATTATTTTTCAATAACTTAACATGGAAAAATTGCTTCAATGTAGTTTGAGAAGCTCTCCTGCCATATGATAAATAATAAGTAAATGGGTTTGGAACGTACTTCTTTATTTAAATTGAAAATGATTTCATAGGTAACAAAACGAAATACAGTAATTAAATGTATATACATTGGTTTGCTTGACCTTATTTTGTCGGTCCAAACAGGAATCTCGATTTACTGTTGTTGGGTAGCTCGTTTCCAATGGGATGGTGACAAGAAAGTGGCAGACTTACGTTTTGATGATTTTGGGATAATCGGCGAATGGGGGTCCAATTGCTGTCAAATGAATAGACCAGGTTTTGCATTCACAACTTCTTTATTTTCCCCTGCACAATTTGGTTGGGGATTCGCCGGAAGAAATGTGACGGAACCCTTTGCCTTTGACTGAACCAGATACAAGATAAAAAAAAAACTGCAAACGAATAGCACGATTAAATTCTGTTACCGCCTCGAACACTTTGCACACTTACGGCTTTTTACTGATAGCCTTTTTCCTTATGTTTGGGCTCAGTCGATTTCCCTTTATTAGATATGGGTGAATATCGACTAACTGAATGTCGCCAGCTTTTAACCCAGTTTAATTATTTGGTTAAGATTACTTCCGTTCTTGCGAGGGCTGATGCGTGTGGTTCGCTCCGTGTCCAATTCGGGAAAGGAAGAATATTTCCCTAGCCTCGTGGTATGTGACCACCGATTCTTTTATCGTGTGTAAGTGTGTGCATTTCCCTATTGTCACTGTCAATTCGTGCCTATGCCGATATGATGGTTCGTGTCTTGGATAACATTGGTTACGTACATTCATCTGGCAATCCCCCCCATTTTGAAGTTTAGCTTTGACAGTTTTGTTATGTTTACATTTCTCATGAGTGTTCTTATGTCTATTATTTGGCCACTAAAAATAATAGATCAACATTTACTAATACTTTAGCGTGTACATATCTGATAAAGTAATTTAAGGTATGTCGAAAAAAGCTCAATGCAAAAAAATTAAGTCAAAAAATTTATTTTCTGGCTGAAAGAAGTTCATAATACTAGTCACAGAAATAAAACAAGCGCCTTAGTTCAACAAGTTTTGCTTATATTCCATTTTGTTTATTCAAAATTTAAATGTTTTTATAAATGGGCATTTCTCTGACGTCATGATTTTTTTAGAACTACTTTATAATTTCAAAGATATGATTAATTCCAAAAAAATTTAAAATTTTAAAAAATGTAAAACAAAAATATGGGTATCAAATGAAATAATTTGTTTGGGTTCACAAGGACGAATGGGAATTAAAAATGCCCCTTTAATCTATTTTATTTTTTTTTTAAGCCATTAAAGTTAGTCCTTAACATATAATTTTTTCAAAAACTATAATTCCAAAATTTCAAGGATATTCCAGGATAAAGTTATAAAAGGGTATTTTCAATACCTACCCGTCCCTTATGCACCAAAATATGTAACGTGTTTTAACTCTACAGAATATTTTCTTTCATTTGACACCCATGCTAATTTGTTTAAGTATATTGCACTGAAATGTTTACATCATTTTTTGAATTACTCATATCTTTCAAATTTCAAAGTTCTTTTAAAAAATCCTGACGTCAGAGAGAAAAATTAAGAACGTAATTTTACTAAATTTGGTCCTTGGTTTGGCGAATATATTGTTTTTTTTTTTATGTGCAAAATTGCATGTCGCAAGCGTTTCTATTATAATCCCGGGGTTTTAGGGACTTAAAAGGCCGGGATTAACGTTCCTAATACTTACGAATAACAGCAACAATAAGCTACAAGCATTTTCTTCAAGTTAGAAACTCATATTCCTAAACAAACTTTTTGAACACAAATTTTTACTTAAATTTTGAAAATTTATGGAGTGGGTACTGTGAAAAGATTAGGACCTTATTACAAGAAGCAAAACTTTTAATGAGGGGTCAGCAAAGTAAACTAAACATTTGTTGTTGCACAGCTTAAAGTTTGCTGCAAAATCTCACATGCGTACAGCAATGAAAGTAGCCCATCAAGTTAATAACTTCTTTATGCAATGAAATGTTTAAATTTATGAGTTGACCAACGATTTTATCCGACACAATATCTCAAAAAAAGCAACTCAATGCCAATTTAAATACATACACACTTTGTGTAGGCATAGCAACCCTCTATCTACTCTGTGCAACACTGAGCTGCCCTTTTAGTCTAAAGGAAGAAGTTTACACAAGATCCTAATTGAACACAACAAAGCTCAAAAGGAAAAAAAAAACTTTACAATCTCCCTTAGTGTTATGCAAAATAATTTCATCATTTTTTCTTTCAACTTTGATGCATAGGCCGGGTTGGCCTCTGGTGTTTTGAAATTAACTTATCATAATCCATCATCATTATTTGGCTGGGTGGGGCAAAGGCAGACCAAAGAATGGTGATGGGATTTTCTGTGTGTGCATGATGTAGTTTGTGTGTTGTTCTGGCAGTGAAATTGCTGCTTAAGCGAAAAATATAAAATAGAAAACGACTGAATATTTCATCTAAATTATAACAAAAATAGCCAAAGAAAAACTTTTAACTAAAGTAGGGAGAAAAATTCAGTGAAGGAAATTAAAAGCTCTTCTGAACCAAATAATACTATTATAAAACGACAAGCTAATTACTAAGCCTGAGTTGTCTTATGTGCAATTCGTCTGCTAAGTGCATTAAGTAGAAAATATTAATATAAAATAAAGAGACAAATCAAAATAAACCAGAATAGGTAGACCAAAACAAAAGAAAGCAAAGAAAAATAAAGAAAATATGTAATAGAAAAAATTATTAATAAAAAATACAAATGACTACAAAATTTTATTAAACAGAATAGAAGAATAAAGCAAAAGAAAGTGAAGAAAGAGAAAATAAGGAAAAAATTTAACCAAATAAAATATACGGCAAGATTTAATTTGAACAATTTTACAAAGATCAAGAAAATAAATATCGATTTTTTCGATCTCTTCTTAGTAAGGCTTAGTTGGCACAAAGCATATTTCAATCCATATTTTTTTGATACTGATATATATACTTATCGATATATTTATTAATTTTTTCGATCCCTTCATAGTAAATGATTATTTAGCACTAAAGTTATTTTTTATCGATATATTTTCTACATTTTTCAATCGATGTTTGCTTGCCATGGGTATATATCGGCATATTTTGGATGTATGATTATTATTATCGATGTTTTTAGCAACGATTTTATTATTATTGTCGACAGTACATAGTTTTCTCAACTGGTATTCATATTTTATGGACATCATTTAAGTTATCGGCATCCTATATACTTTTACCGGCACTTCGATTTTTTAGCAGTTTTTTCTCATTATCGACATTGTTATATTTTATCATTTTTATTATAGTTTTGGTAATTTTATCTTTAACAACCTTATTATCGATATTTTCCTCATTATCGATTGGTAATTTATCATATTCGTAGTTTCATTTTATTTGTGGTAATCGCTTACGTTTTCAATATTTTTATTGACTCTTTTGTCATGTTCTTTAAAATCAGTTTGGCATGGTTATCGATTGTTTTTGGTTTTTGTGCGTTTATCGATTTACTTATTGACATTATCCATCTAACTTATTTCCTTATCCATCATTGACAGATATTTTTATTAGTACTTATTTTATTTTGATTATCATAAGTTTTCGTCATTACTATCGATATTTTATTGTTATCGTTGAACATTTCTATTAGTATACATTACGTCATCGGTATTTCCATTACTATTGATTTTACAATCATTTTTATAGATATTTTATTGCCATAGATATCGCTGGCAATATTTTCATCGTATCGATAATCTGATTATACAGTTTGATTTCACAGCTGTGCTCCTATGAATTATATGGTATTTTTCTGCTAAATACTTTACTGCTATCGATAAATTTGTCGAAACAATTAAAGATATTTTAAACTTTATCGATCATACACGTTCCGGTTTTCGTTCTTTTTTGTTATAATCATTGCTTATGATAGTGGCAAGTAAAGCAGTAGCAGTAGTAAAGTAGTAGTAAAAGATTTTTTTTTAAATATGCATATGTGTATTGTAACAGACATATGTGAACCATTTATATGTATATATGCATGTTAAAGTGGCACATAAGTGTGTATGTGCATTAAATGGTCATTTTCGGCTTTGTCACTTCACTGAGTAGATTGCTGTGTTTTGTGGCAAGCGAATGTCCGAGATATCTACAATGGGTGAACATGGAAGTAGAAAAAAAAGTTATGTGGAAAAAACTACGTAAAAAAACTAAAAATTATGTTTACACTTACAAAACCCATTAATTAAGTGAGCAGCAATGAGTAAAAATCATTTTGCTCACGACTGCATATGAAAATGGAACTGCAAATTGTAAGCGATAATTTATTGGCAGAAGCAAATATTTTTCGATTTTTTCCATGTCACATACTTTTATTATGAGAAACTGATTTTTCTGATTTACTAAAATAATATTGCTAAAAAGCAAATGCATATTGGACAACCGCTACATTCATATTTTTAATTTTCACACACAGCTACATTTTTTGCTTGTTACTTACTCATACTTACTTATTTGTGTATTTGGCTATACGTTTTTGTAATTAATTTAATTAATTAAAGTTTTCTTTATGCAGTGTGTGCGCTAAATTGAAAACTTTATAAAAAATTATTTTAAATATTGTCCCATGTGTGTTATACAAGCATATGTCAATATACATGGTTTATTAGCGTGGTCCTTAAAATATCCACATCATACAGCACATGCACGAAAGTTTTTTAATTTAAAAAAAAGACAAAGTTTGAAAGTTCTAATTTTTTTTTAATCACAAAAATCCGATAAAGTTTTTCTTTCGAACAGCTATAACCAAGCGCATCGAGACTTATTAATGCAAAAATCAAAATTTTGTAAAATTTTTGCGATTAAAAAAAAAAATTCCAATTCTGGAAGAGACCACTTAAAATTTTTTTTTAATTTAGAAATTTTTGTGGTTGTGGGGTTCTCCATTCAAAATTTAGATGCTCATATTTTAAAGACCACCCTAATACATAAGTATTCGCTTTTCTGATTTTTTTATTTCTTCTCTGTTGACAATGATGATATTGTTAAACAATTACACAACAAGCTTTCTCAATTATTTTTTGCTCTTAGTGTTTGCTGGTGATAGGCAGATAATTAATTTTTCATCTACAAAATTTAATTGAAAAAAGAAAAGGTGTAAACAATGGGAAAGCAAAAATTTATTGTTGAAAAAAACAAAAAAAAAATCATATGAAAGCTCTGACAGCTTAATGCATTTTAATTTTTTGTCAGATTGTGCGATTAATAAAAATATTTATTTCTACCAGATTTATAATAAAAATTATCTGACTGAGTGCGCACTTTTCCCACATTCGTCACATTTTTTTTATTTTTCTCTATTTTTCAGATTTTTTTCGTTTTCTTTCACAAACACCCATCACTTGAACCAACCTCCTTTGAAGGCCGCCAAACCCCAAACCAAAGAAGTCTCCTGACTTCTGCAGCAGCATCCTCTTCACTACAACTCACATGCAGTCCCTTCATCTCTTCCTCAACTCAACTGAACTTAGCGAACAACCGCAAGCGCTGAATTTGTCGGCACAAAGAAGGCGTTAGGTGGTAGCGCGCGAAAGCGAGAAGACGAACATCGCGCTGAACCGCAGAACCGCACAAATGAACGCCTTCGCCAGTAGCAGCAGAGGCATCACCATACATNGCAGCAACAATGTACTTTTATTAATATTTACAGCTTACGTACATAAGTGTCGTAAAAAGTACGTATGTACAGTGAAAGCTTCCATAGACGGACGTTCTAATAAGCGGACATCTCCTATAAGCGGACACATTCTTGGGAACGAACAATTTTTTTTTTTTTTCATACAAAACGCTCTCCCATGCACGGACTTTCCGATTAACGGACGTGAACACTCAAAAACGTCCAGTTATGAAAAAAAAATCTTCCATAAGCGGACGCGAAGCGCTAACAAGCGGTCATTTTTGTTTTTTTTTAGTCGGATATTGACTCTTGCGCGTGTACATATATATATGTCCATATTTAATTTCCAGAAAAATCGTTAAAATTGTTGCCTTTTCGTTGCCCTCTTCTTGCTGCTTGAGTGAAGCGGGCAATGAGATTTGCCGGTACGAAAGAAAACGCCATAAATTTTAAACTATTTTTGATTCATCCTGTTCTGTTTATTAAAGAAAAAATATTATTTTAATTTAGAAACCCGCAATTTAAATTTTTTTCATTTGAACTTTAATGTTATGTTATGTGTTTTTTTATGAAATTCCCATAAGCCGCCATCTCCCATAGGCGAACAAAAAGTAGGCGACCCTCGGTGTCCTCTTATGCGAGATTTGACTGTACATTCACGAGTTAAAAACAAAAATGAAAATTAAAATAAAAAATCGCATTTACATATGAAATGTAGTTTAAAAACTCTTACTTTAATTATCTACGCCAACGCAGCGTATGCACATAAATGGTTCCAGATTTAATAGCCACAAATTACAAATTTACATACGAACATACGAACATAGGAACAAGTACACATAGATTGGCTTTAAAAATCGATGAACGAAACTTTTTAATTACTTTAAAATTACATTTAATACTTCGTTTTTTAGCAATTGTGTATTTTTGACTAAAAAAAAGTTTATATTAAAAAATAATTGCGCTCTACTCTAATTTTGTGAATTTTTTTCCGTATTACAGGTTGTGCTTTCGTCAAATTTAGTTCGCAACAGGAGGCCCAATCCGCCATAACCAATTTACACGGAAGTCAAACTATGCCGGTGAGTGAAAAGCAATGTTCCTATATTTTTTATTTGAAATTTATGGTGACAAAAAATTAGGTAAAACAGTTAAACAGCGCAAAATATTATATCAAATTACATTTTAAATGCGTAATCAAAAATGTATCAAGTTGCAAGAATATTTATGAACCGAAAAAAAGCAAATTTGCTAAACCAAATACTTATAAAAATCATGAAATACTGAGTTAAACGGTTTTGTTTGGTGTGAAAAGTGAGTATTATATTCTAAAGTATCAGAATTTTGTTTTTTAAGAAGTGCGCCGCATAAAATTGTACGCTGGAAAAAAAACTATATGTTTCAATAATCAGATTTTCAAAAACTAAATCATTTTGTTTCGGGAATTCACAAAGAATTTAAATAAAGTGGTAACATTTTTTTCATAAAATTTTAAAATAAATTAAATTTTAAATTAATTAAATTTTATAAATTTTTTTGTTTTGTTGCAAAAATATTTATGAACCGGAAAAAAGGAAATTTGTTAAACTAAATACTTATAAAAATCATGAAATACTGAGTTAAACGGTTTTGTTTGTGTGAAAAGTGATTACATATTATATTCTAAGTATCAGGATTTTGTTTTTTAAGAAGTGCGCCGCAAAAAATTGTACGCTGGAAAAAAACTATATGTTTCGTATCAATAATCAGATTTTCAAAAACTAAAGCATTTTGTTTTTGGAATTCACAAAGAATTTAAATATTGGTAACATTTTTTTTCATAAAATTTTGTAATTTGTCTTGAACCCCGCTCATTTGCGTTTTGATGGTGCTGTCTGTCTGTCCCATTGTTATGTCAATTTCTCCTTTACCCACAGCCCAGCATTTCTTATTCGGCTAATAATTTAGCATAGCTTGAGGGACGTCCTTCTCTTGGCACCAAATTTTGGTTACTCCTTGTAAACTACTATAACGCCGATGTATTTGACGTTGAGCTTTCCTGGGTTCTGCGTACGTCCAAAACTCTACGATAGATAGATTTGGCTTTTCGTGTTTCAACCTGGAGACACAAAGGTAGGTGAAAATTTATTTAATGCTGGAACGTATTTTTGCAGACTAGCATGTTTCGTTTACCGACCAAATCACAGATCCCTTCCTAAACATTGGTGGTCTTCAAGCCAATGGGAAACACTTTCTAGTATAAAGAGCCAAATGTTTGTCAGACACTTCTTCGAAGAAGAGGAAAACTAACGGATATCGAACTTTGGCCTATGTTATCATAGAATGACCGGAGCCTGTGAAGTTAGCTTAGGCGAACCAAATCCATTTCTAAACAACTATTTAAAAAAAATATTAGAAATCTTTTTTTCTAACTTTGCTTTTATAAACCGGTGTAACGGTATTTATTCTATTCCCAAAATTTATTTTGGTCGGCAAAATTAAAGTTAAACAGATTTGCTATTTACGTCACATCAAGTACGATAGTGCATTAACAAAACTGGCAATCGAAAGCTCTATTCTGAATTTAATTACAACTGTCATCAACACGCTAGCGCAACTTTTACGCAAGTAAAAGTAAACCTTAATTCCCGCTGTAAGCCACTTTCAAGTAATCACAAGCAGTCGCGCACACCTATAGCGAAATAGAATCCCCGCTGGAGTGCACGCGCTAAAGCATCCTTTAGGCACCAGCTAACCAAGCAACCAGCCCGCCAGCCAACCAACCAGCTGCGCACAACAAACAAATCGAAATCAATTTCGGCATAACAAACAACAATTTGCAAATTTTTCAACAATTAAGCGAAGTAAGCACAAGTAAAGCGCGCGAGCACCTTGCAACAACAATAACAATAAATCCACTAGAGGAAGCAAATAAAAAAATAGTAAATTAAACAACGAAAATAAATTGAAAGCCAAATTACTTGTACATCTCATTACTGTGCAAAGGGAAACAGAGAGAACATACACTTACATATGTACGTGAGGCTGGGCGAGGAAGTGAGATAGAAAGAGGAAGTATGCGGCAGACGAGGTAATAAAGGCCGGATTTCCACCACAACGCGCAATTCAATAAGCGACCTGGGAAAAGTTACCATTTTTCTCGTTTCGTTTTACCGAGGCGGCACAATAATAATGTGAAGCAATGACAACAGCTATAATAAGTAGAGCAGCAACAACAACAAGAAGAGGAGTAGCAAATAAAAGCTGTTGGCATAATGAGTGCACTCCACAATCTTTGCTTATAAATGCTCGGGAGGCGAGTAGCTATGGTTACATGTGCCGATTGTAGGTGGTGGCTGCCTGCGAGGGAAAAAGTTACAAATAAGCAAACAACCAAATTAAATTGAAATTTGCAAAACAAAAATTACCGCTAGCAAACAATAGCAACGGCAACAACAAGCTGCTGTTGAGTCCATGGCACCACTTACAATACAAATGACAAGCGTACGAACAACAAAAGTGACAAGAGTGGCAAAGCAGCAATTGACAACAAAAGCATGGAATTGTGTTTTTTGTTGATGGAAAGCGCGGGGATGAGATAGAGGGAGAGACAGAAATAGAGATAGAAAGTTAGAAATGAAAAACGTAGTGATAGCGGTTGTGTGTAATTTTTTACAGCGGCAATGTTGATTTTTTTTCAAGCATTTAATTTTTATACTTCTATTTTTTGGCAAAATTTTTTCAAAGCCTTCATCGCGCAGCCATCTCTTCTGTGGCAGTTCATTAACGCTGCGTTAGTTGTTTTTTTTCTTCTTGCCATTCTAGCACGAAAATAACGCCCCACTGCTTCAAATTTTTTTTCGCCATTTTTGTAATTTTCTTCTCTACAAAATTTCCAACAGCTGCCAAAATAGATGAAATTTGCATGACACTTGAGTTATTTTGCACGTAAATTGCTTCTTTTGATAACATCAAATCGACGCGGCATTCAATGTCGACAGGTATTTGGTGTAATTTTTAGGTTTGTAGCTGCTGCGGAGGTGTATGCTGCCATATTTATTCGCAAACCGAAATGCGTATTTTGCGTGAGAGTTTTCATTCGCTACCATTAATGTACTATTTGTGTCGGCGTACGTGAAGTTATATATAACCCCTGGAGCTAATACTGATCTTTTTTTAGCTATTCGCTATACTGTTGATTGTTATCTGATTTTGTTCTAGAATACATGCTTTTCACTTTTTATCAAATCTACACCTTTTCCAACAGTTTTTCAGAAAAACACAAATGTATTTCAGAAAAGGCCAAACGTATTTCAGAAAACCTCAAATGTATTTCAGAAAAACGCAAATGTATTTCAGAAAAATATTTTTAGAATACAGCTATGCTTTTCTGAAATACATTTGTGCTATCTTTTTTTAGCTATTCACTATACTGTTGATTGTTATCTGATTTTATTCTAGAATACATGCTTTTCACTTTTTATCAAATCTACACCTTTTTCAACAGTATTTCAGAAAAACACAAATGTGTTTCAGAAAAGACCAAACGTATTTCAGAAAACCTCAAATGTATTTCAGAAAAGCGCAAATGTATTTCAGAAAAGGTCAAATGTATTTCAGAAAAACACAAATGTGTTTCAGAAAAGACCAAACGTATTTCAGAAAACCTCAAATGTATTTCAGAAAAGCGCAAATGTATTTCAGAAAAGGTCAAATGTATTTCAAAAAACCTCAAATGTATTTCAGAAAAACATAAATGTATTTCATTATATATATATACGTTATTTGAATATTGAATTAATACACGTTTGAGGAAAGGGTGCGATAGTAGACTCCAGTTATAAGATTATAAATTAAATTTCCAAGAGAAAGTCGGTTCTTTACATATTTTCTAATTACCTTCGAAAATATATTAACTCAAAAAAAAAATAAACAATGCTNTACAACACAAAAATACATTTAAGGCGTAGCGAAGCACGCCGGGTAATTGCTAGTATACATATACGAAGCATACACGTGGGCATAGCTGATTACACTCTTCATCTGTACGAAAAACGATCTACCAATACTCGTCAATGAGCGAAACAGAAATCGTTCTGTTTGCACTCTTTTTTCTTTGCAAAGTTTGTGTCTTTGGACGAATCAT
>NW_016170530.1:0-15673 GCF_001687245.7 Rhagoletis zephyria
AGCTGCAATGGGTGCGCTTCAAAAGAAATCCATCAGCGTGCGTGCGTAAGTGCAGCGATAGCATCCAGTAACCTTGACCTACAAAACACCAACGGCTAAATTCGAGAAAAAAAAAAATACTAAAAAATATTAAAATACTTTTCATTGGAGTATGCAGCTGTCGTGGCTTTGAAAGGAACCTATACACAAAAGCAAAATGAGGAAATAAACGGCGCGCGAAGTTTGTTTGCTTTGCCGTGCCGCAAAAGAGGTGGGGCAAGTGGTAGCAGCAACAGAAAAGAAGAGGAAGCGCAGCATTTGCATGCGAGTTTAATGAGTGGAGCTTCGCAGCAAGAGTAGAAGACTCAAAGGCATTCTACATAACAGGGTTCGTCTGCATTTTATTATTTAGTTAGTTAGTTGCCAAGCTTCGAGCTAATTGGGAGTAGTGATTTAATTGAAAACAGCGATTCGTATAAAGAGCCCACAAGCAAATATTTAGGCAAATCCTTGATATTTGGCCATACAATGCAAACCATCTATTTATCGTCTTCAAAGCCGCACGAAAAAGAGTTATCTATACACTGCACAGTGGTACAGCTCCATACAATTTTTGGAAAAAATTAAAAGGAGTCGACGTAGAACCTAAATTTTTTGTATGCAATATTTATGGAAATAAATCAAGAAAAACACGAAGTTTGCGTGATCGATGTATTCTAAAGCATAGCTCCCATACAAACCTAACCTCAAAAAGGTCTTAAAAATTCCATGAAAAGCGCACCGATCAATTTCGCAACATTTTTGTTACCCGAAAAAATAGACATAGTACTTTTAAGTGGATGTATGTATCGTCACTGACAGTACCTGAGTTTTTACAAAGCTAAGATAGTTCATCAACTTAAGATAATAGTTCGCGCGGCGTTCAACTACTTAGATGACATAAAGTAGGTTGCGGCGATCGATATGAAAAATGGTACGGTCTCCGTTTGAAAGAACCATATTCGAGCCTAGATCTTACCCGAAGAATGTAAAACCCCGGATAAAGGTCTGCATTGCATACGATTTTGAAACAATTCATTTAGTAGATTTAATAGAAGTGGAGAAAATCAGTTTCGTGTCCAAGTAGGCAGAGATGTGGAGGAACAGGTGAGTCCGCATACACCAAGAATAAAATACGATAAATAGCGACTGCTGCAATATGCCACCTTGTGGAACACCACATGTCGCACAGAGTCTGTTAGATAGATATGATTTTAAACACTCAAGAAAAGTCGAGTGAAAACCTAAACTAAACAAATTTAAAACTAAGACCTTATCGACAGAATACCCGATATCCTTCCTGAGAGACAACAGGAAAATATTTGTAGAGATTAATGTAGTTGAAGATTTTTTTATGTCATTCTGCACAGCGTTGTAAGATTTCAAGTATCGACGTGGCGTCTTATGAGCAGCTGTTTTTGAAATCGATAAAACCGGCCTTTTTAGCTAAGCGTCCTTTTGCACGCTGGCCTGACTAGTCTGAAACCACATTTGTAAGAAACAATCATGGACTCATTCACGAAGTATGTATCGTTCGAAAGTACCTTATGTGCAAAGTTCATCAAGCTTATTTTGCAAACTTCAGAATCTTCCATCCAATGAATTCATCGACAAACATTGGAATTCCAATATGGCCGTCTCCGTAGGCGCTTCGCTTCTACTGGTACCCGTGGCATTGGAATAGTTTTTAGAGTGAATACGAATCCCTATTTCGAAAAGAGATACTGACAAAGAAAATATCTATGTACATATATACTATATATACATACACCTCATTTTTGCAAATGCGTTTTCAAAAAAATTTTTTCTAACAAGCTAAGTACATTACATGAAGAAGGAGGATAGCCGGACCATGCATTTCATATATGGTAGCTTTTGCACTTCGCTGCCCTAAACCTCCAATTTTTTTGTATGGTGCTCCATATTGTCCACAGCGTCTTTTACTTTCGCTTGGGTCATGTGGCTTATAAAAGGTTCTGACATATGTATCTAGGTAAGAACATAAAAAGGGTTGCCGCCTATTAAAAAATTTAATTCAATTAAATAAATAATTACCCATTTGTATCAACCAATATGGATTTGAAAAGGCTTTATTTCTAAACTACATGTAGGAGGGTTGCCACCTGTTTAAAATATCAACTTAGACTTGAGTTACATAATTGAAATATGTATTACAGTATGCTCGTCAGGCGAAAGAGGTTTCAGAACGTTGTTGTTTGAGAATATCTTAAAGAGAGTTGCCACCTTTATAAAGAATTTAATTCAAATTATTTAATAACTTAAATGAATTATTGCGATATGGGTATGAATCGAATAGGTTTTGAAAAGGCTTTATTTCTAAACTACATGCAGGAGGGTTGCCACCTGTTTAAAATATCAACTTAGACTTGAGTTACATAATTGATATATGTAAAACAGTACGCTCGTCAGGCGAAAGAGGTTTAATAACGCTGTTGTTTGAGAATATCTTCAAGAGAGTTGCCACCTTTATAAGAAATTTAATTCAAATTATTTAATAAACTTAAATTAATTATTACGATATGGGTATGAATCGAATAGGTTTTGAAAAGGCTTACTTTCCAAACTACTTGTAATGGTGTTGCCGCCTGTTCAAAACTACTAAGAGAGAGTAATTTTTCTTAACATTTAAAGACAAACAAAATGAATTCGACAAACAAAATGAATGAAATTCGCCTTTCGACATGCATGTTCATGTTCAAAGAATACAAACAAGCAGAAAATACCAAATTTAAAGACTTATGAAAAACGGATGATTGAAACTTCTCTGCAACAAAAGACTTCTGCTATATTTATGGGTAAATGCACATACTACCTTTGCTCTTAAATAGTTCAAAACTCGTAACGACATGAAAAGCGCACGAAAAGCTTTCACACTAATGTATACAAAAATAATAAAAGCGCACTAAGTGACTAAACACAACAGCTGAACGCAAAATAACTGTCCACAAAAAATTTTGTTTTCTTTCTAAGTTCAAAGTACATCTTAGTGAACATATAAAATTTGCATGGCAAGTGCAATGGAATGCGAATTCGCCACACCACCTGCACACCAACGCACGAACTAACGAGGGGCTAAGCATAAAATGTAACGCAACAGCAGGTGCCACACGCAGCGAATGGCATTGCCGTATGCCTTAAGCAACACATGTTGCGCCCGAGAGGGTGTGAATTTGCTAATACGCTTCGCACTTCGCACTTCGCAATCTACATAAAACAAGTAATTTTTAGCAAAAAAAAAACCGACTTAAAAAAAATATATATATATCTATATATTTCATGATCCAATGATCGGATCTAAACCAAATTAGTATGGGACCACCTCTGAGACACTACCTTTCCGTTATTGAAATCGGTTGATGTGGTGCAAAGTTATGCCGTAACATACATAAAAAAAAANGCGAAAATATGCCAAAATGTCGTATCAATTTTTTGCTATGTTTGGAAATTTATGCAAATGGTTCTTCACAAAATGCCAACAGCTGAAAATATGCCGCAATATACTTTGCCATTCACCAAGTCTCTTTCACTTTAACCATTTGACCCCCACCGCCGCCGCCCACAACCTCACCTCATTCCCACTCGTAATCGACGCATGCAAATTTGTGAACCCTGCTGAAAGTAGTAAATAAATGAATTGAAAAATTTTATGATGAATAGCCAATAAATGTTCCAAATTATGATTGATATCGTTGTGTGATGAAATGCCAACATAAACAAAACAACAACAACAAACAATCAAACATAACAATAACTATAAAGAAAACATAGTTTTACTATATATAAATATAAACATAGTAAACGTACATAACGCAGACAACTGACTATTGATGACTGATGATGTGACAGTAGTGACAGTAGTGACAGTAGTGACACGTTGACGATTTGACGGGTTGACGGGGTGCATTGAGGTTCAGCGCAGAGAATATGGTAGTAGTTTTTTATTTGTACAACATTGAGATGAGCAGATGATGAATAAACAGACAGCAACAATACTAATGCAACACCATAACAGCCACAGCCAATAAAATGTAGAGCCCAGCAGCAGCACATCACAAGCCGCACTGACAAGTGGAACCGCAAAGCGCTGGCCGCGCAGCTGACCACTCCTTTAAATTGGTTATTGGGGCCATAAAACGCAAGCACAGCTTTACTGCAACAACAACAACAATAACAATAACAACTAAAACAACTAAAACAACAACACTCGTACACACCATATCAATAAAGAAAAACGATGCTAACTACCGCACCACATGTATCTAACTACTACTAGCGTAATACATATATGTACTATAGTTAAATCCAAAGATTTAAAAAAAAAAAAAGTTTGTTAAAAAAGCGTGCTGTAATTTTTTAAATTATTTATAAATTTTTTGTGATTTCTCAAGTGTTTCTTTAAAAACTTATTTTAGCTGATTTGGTTTCTCTTTCTATAAAAAAAAAAACAAAAATCGTGTGTTGCAGGAGTTACAATTCTACTATCGCTAACTGTCTTCCTCAACATGGTGGCCGAAACGATGCCAGCGACCTCAGATGCAGTGCCGCTCCTAGGTAAGTTGGAGGCTGTTCAAAAAAAAGAGATTTATTTTTTTTTTCTTCTTCTTTAAAAGTTTTATGTAATTCAAATAAAAATAGCTAAACTTGTAAGCTTCGTGACTAAAGCGAATTCTTCGGCATGCTCAAGTTCAGTGCGCCACACCATTCAAATGAGTGTAAGTAGGATTTCTCTAAGTCCAAAAAACAGATGTTGGTTCCAGTGAAACACTTCTTCAGATTTTTAAACGAAAAACATGCGCAGTGGGCTCGCTCTATAGCATGTGCTGAATGAGGGAGCAATTCGTTCGTGGGTAGTTGCTTTGTGGTTGGGTATAAGAAAACAAAAGACACCGCGACCTGAAATATTTTTGCCAAGTGAGCCCAAGATGAATTCTAAAAGGGCCTTGGTAGCCGAATTTTTTATAACAAAGTGTTCGACCATTGGAGCTTCAAAATTATTAAATCTTTATCTGGCCAAAGCCGGTCATTGACAGGGAATACGTTATGAAGTTTCATCAACTTCAAAGCAGAGCCGGAATTTCGACTTGGTGATCGCACCTATTCGGTGCAAGTGAAATCGCAGTCGGCTGTAATCAGTCAGGTACGCTGAAAGTAGGCCGTTGTTATTTTCATTTTTTTTTTTAAATAATATCCACTCCATTATAAGTGTAGCCGAAAAGGGTGTATATGGCCTCCCACTGCTCCCCGGTACTTATTGGGTTCAGAGTGTGTCCACTAAGTAATTATGGCTCATGGGTTCTTGCGCCTCCGCATAACCTACAATTAAGCTGAATTTGCAAGTGATCGTTAACAAGGGCCCACGATGCTTCAACTCTCACTAAGCTAACCAATTGTGCAGGCAAAGCTTTGCCAGGAGTCCCCTTCACTTTTTCACAATTTCTAATGCCTTACCAAAAAAACAATAAAATAAAAATGTTAGAAAAAGGAGTTGGATAAACTTTCTAGCCTTTCGGTACTTCAAATAGTAATGTTTTGATGAAATGATCGCGCTAGTCTACAAAGTCTCCGCCCGCAGCTTATCGTTAGACTATTCGAAGTCGGGTTAATATTAAACTGTTGCTCTATTGGCTGTTGCTAAAAAAAAATTGCATACATCTTAATTACTTTTAAACTAATTTCATACAAAGAAGCCTACACTCACACATTTGATTACTCAAACACCTGTCTGCTTCCCGCAAAACAACCGTTCACAACTCAGTGCGGCTAACAATAGGTACTCATACCTCAATAGCTGCTTTGGGACTTTTCCAATTAATTTCGAATTTAGTCTCGACTCTTCGAACTTTGCCGCAATAAATACGTACCAAATTCGTTCGTTCGTTGCTATGTCAGATTTCTTAACTTACAAAAACATTTGTCAGGCGTGAATGAGTTTGTTGCCGCACCGGAAGTTACCTGCGTGCTGAACTTGAGCAAGTTTTCTATGCATTGTTTTTTTTTTTTTTTTTTTGTTCTCTTTTTGTGCCGGTAAAAAAGGTTTTGACCTACGTAAAAGTTTTCTTCTTTGGCTGGGCGGTATTTATGAGTAAAAACTTATTGATGACGAGTTTGGTACGAGTAAGTTGCTAGGACGTGCATCAAGAAACAAGTTATTAGGGCGAGGCAAAAAATAACAGTACGGGGCTGCGTGTTTTGGTGAAATTATGGATAGGAAAGATTTTAGTTGCGAAGCTATTTGCTAAGCAAAATTACTTTTTATATTGCGTTTTTTTTTTCAACCTTTAAGTGGCGTTTAATACAAGTTTTTAAAGGTAGAGGTAATAAATAAATATGCAAATTGACATTTTGAGAGAAATATGCGAGAGAAGTATTACCTATCATAAAAAAAAATAAAAGATGTGTAAGCGCGTAAATGCAAAGTTTCTCAGATTTAACAGAGAGCAGCATGGGTGGAATGAAAAACACTCCTTTCATATTCATGCAAATAATCTCTACTACACTGTTTTCAATAAAAAAAAAAACATTAAAAGAATCCTACACATCTCCGAAGAAACTTCGAAAACACCCGAAAGGATCCAAAATTTGCCGAAATATTCCAAAAAGATCCTGAAAATATACAGTACAGTTCCTCTTGAAGAAATGCAAAAAATTCCGAAAATTTTGACAAACCCAAAAACACTCTTGAATACCTCCAAAAAGGTACGAAAAATCCTGTATTATTTTTTAATATCTTACAAAACCAGCAAAAATTTCTCAAGGTCCCAAATTACTAAAGTAACTATCTAAGAACTAATTACTAAAGTAACTAAAATACCTAAAAAAACACCAAACTATTCCATACACTCCCGAAAAAATTTCCCGCAAAGTCCGACCTGAAAAGTCTCAGAAAGTATCAAAACACACAGAAAATTCAGAAAAAAGTATTCCGAAAAATCCAATGAAAAAGCAAAAAACCTCGGAAAAATACCGAAAATTCTCAAAAATTATCAAAATACCTTGACAGCTCACGAAAAGTTTTTTAGGAATTCCCAAAAAATAATATTCTGAATTACTCATAAATATCCTAAGAAAAGCAAAAGATTTCGAAAAGACATGAAAATTTTCAAAAACTGCCGAAACACACAGACAATTCGGAAAAATATCTAAATAAATGTCGAAAAGTTCTAAAAAATCTAGAATATTTTTTAAAAACATAAAGTAATGCTTAGACAAATTTTAAAAAGTCTTGAAAACCTTCGAAAAAAATTAGCGAAAAAGTTTTGAAATTTTCTTAATGCATACAGTCAGTCAATAAAGTTTAGGTACAGCGAATTTTTTACAATACGGGCAACTATTTTTTTAAATATTTTATTTTCAGATAATTTTTTATAAAAATATGGTTAATTCTATAACAAAAAACTTAAAAATCAGAGTTCCAAACCTTGTGCCAAATTCAAGAAAATTCTGCGAAATTTCATTCAAATATTGCACTTTTTATTTACGCTCTCTAGAAAAAAGTTCAGTATGCAGTTTTTTAGCACATTCAATTTTAGTATAACAAAGTGCAAGTTTGAGGTAGCTACGAATTACCATTGATTTTTAGCAATTTTTTTGTTGAAGGTGTCGCTCATATTAAACAATATTTGATAATTTTTTATATGGATAAAATGTGCGACACCTTCAACAAAACAATTTCCCAAAAATCCATAGTAAGTCCTAGCTTCCTCATACTTGCACGTTATTTTACTAAAATTGAAGGGGGCTAAAAACTGCATACTCAACTTTTTTCTAGAGAGCGTAAATAAGTGCAATATTTGAATGAAATTTCGCAGAATTTTCTTTAATTTTGCACAAGGTTTGAAACTTTGATTTTGGGCTTTTTGTTGTTGGTATTTTTATAAAAAAATAGCGAAAAATAAAATATTTAAAAAATAGTTGCCCGTATTGTAAAAAATTCGCTGTAGCTAAACTTAATTGACTGAAAATCGGGGAAAATCCTGAATTATTCAGAATTATTCATCCCTAGTGCGAAAAGCGGAAGACGCCAGCCTTATTTTCTGCATCGTGCTCGAAAACTTCTTAACTCTCAGTCTCACCATTAAGTAGACGGCGTTTCGCACTCGTTATGTATAGTTTATACTTTCTGTGTATGAGAAAATGTGCATACCCATGCTGCTCTCTGGTATTTATATGTACATAAACATAACTGGAAATTAGACAAAAACAAGTCAGGTTACGCGTTTAAAAAGCGCAAAACTATTTTCGTCTCTCCCATTTTAGTTACATATGTACATATGTATCTTATCATACATACATACATATAAATATGTATGATCGCAGAGTGCTGCGTATAGTCTTATGTACATACATTCACTACTTTCTATATAGCATATATGTATACCTATACGAAGAAGACTGTAAATATGACACCTTAAAAGTAAAAATTACAATTAGTTATACTTTAGCCTACTTTCCTTTGCTCGCATCGTCAACAATTTTCATTTAAATCTTACATACGCTGCTGTATATAAGCAAATTTTTGTTTTTATAGACATTTAGTGAAGACTTTTTAGAACTGAATCGTGTGTAGTTTGGAAATATTTAGGTATCAAAGTCATTTTTCGATCACTAATTCCTTAGTTTTTGTACTTTCAACATTAATAACCTCAAAATCATATAAATAAATTAGTAAAAAAAAAAAAAAAATCACATTACTACAACATGCTCATTTTCGTGCATTTGTACATATACATACGTCCTTGCATTAGCGCATATAACTCGTAAAATTTCAAATAAATATCGAAATCCATAAAAAGCAATGTCGCCAACGCACGCATTTGGAGCAAATTTTGTGAATATATTTTTTGAAGTTCCTTTTGCTTTTATTATTTCTTTATGTGGTCGACGGCGCTTTTGTTGCCACACAAATTCATATTTGCAACACTTTTCCACGCCCATACACATACGCACACACACACACATGCATATGGCTTGCATCAATTCTACTCTAGGCGCATGTTATTGTGCTTTATTTATTGTTATTGTTTTGTAATTTTTGATTTTTTGTTTGCTGTTTTCCAACATTTTTAGCCATTTGCGCAAATGCAATGCAATGAATGCAAACACTAAAACGACAGCCGAAACAACTCGACAACATATTTTGCGCAATTGTTTTTTTTCCGTTTCTGGTACAAAAAAAGGCGTATAATTTTTACTACTCTACGCTACAAAAGCAAGAAAATTACAATAAAATCACAAACAACAGCAACAAAACCGAATACAAATGTAAATAAGTACCTACTGAAAAAAAAAATTTAAATAAACTTTAGGTATTGCAACCAAACCCAGCGCACCACGAATGAACATAGCGTCACTAACCCCCACCAAAATTCCACACTGCCACACAATCACACAGATACACCCACCCACACAGCGCACTCAACATAACAGCCATGGCCCATGCAAATGCTGCTGCTCAAACGACCACCCCCCCGCCCTCAGCACGGACACGCCAACCAACACCAATAAGTAGTTTTATTTATGGAATGCTAAAATAAAAACAACAGTAAAACAAAAACAGTAACATACAAAAAAAAAACCCAACAACAACAAAAAAAGTAAAAGCAATAAATTTAAATAAAAAGTATTGTTACATGTTTGCCACAAACACACACACTAACGCACATACCCAGCCCAAAATTGCTACAACTAAAATACCTAAAATATATCTAAAACAAAAGAGGACTGGTATGGCAAACAAAGCAAAATAAAAACAAAACAAAAAATGTATTTATGTACTTAAATCCTTAACCCAAATACAAGCAAAACACATAAAAAAAATCAAAATAAAATGAGTAACAACATTTAAAAGCAAAATATGCTACTAAAAGTATACAAACGAAAAATAAATATGTACTCAAAACCAAACCAAAAAAAGAAACGAAAATCAAAAAAAAACCAAAAAAGCAAATGCAGCAAATACGTAGCCACGTATTGCCAAAAAAAAAAACGCAAATACTTGTTTTACTTGGCGCAAGTGGTCTCCACTTGCCGCATACCATTTGCCATTTGCCATTTGGCATACCCGCAGCACAGCAGGCACCCGGCCAATGCATTGTCCAAAATGTGCTCAGCGGCCCACCACCTCTCGGGCTAACCGAACAATGGGCGCCATGCCACTTTTGTTTGCCGATCTAACCACCACATAATGTGAAAGAAAAAACGTTCTTGTTGGTCTGCACAGCAACACAAATGTGCCCTTACAACAAACGATTTACAATTTGAATAAACGCAAAAAAAAAACAACAAAAAAAGAACTAAAAAAAAACACGAAGTAAAACAAACTAGTAGAGATTTTAGAAAAGTTATATCAAAGGAAAGGAAAAGGTGTGGAAAATGCACATATGTATTTACGTACATTTAAACGTACGTATGTATGTATGCAAATATATGTATCATCAGTAGTAGTAAATTACGAATGAATAGAAAGCGTGCCCACAAACCGGAAAGCTGAGCTGCCAGCATTTTGCCGGCTATACTTTTTTCTTACTTACTTACGATTTCTTTATGTCTGCATTTCTTGCGTGCTTTTTGTCAACTTACTTTTTTTTGCTCTTCTACTTCTACTTCTTTCGCTTTCTTCTCGTCTTCTTCTTCAACTTCTTTCTATGCTGGTTTTCATACTTATTTTGCGCTTCTCTTGACTTGTGCATTGTGCAACAGTAAAGTGCTTTAGTACGTTTCATTTGTTATCGCAATTTTTGTTTGTAAAAAAAAAAAAAAGCTGTTACAAGCCACACAGATAAAAAGAAATTTCCACAGTGGGTTTTAAGTGGTGGCATAGAAGGGACAACCTTCTATTTAAAGCTGTACGTGTTTACATTGTGTAAAAAAAAATATGTTGCGAGATTCACATCAAATCTGCCATCACAGAAACAAACAGTGATAAGGACCCTATGAAACTCCACGCATGACCTGCACCCTTCTCTCTCCTAAATGTGGCATAAATAAATACCCTGAGAGATAGGAAACCATTTTCAGATTCAGATTCAATGATGCGCAAGGAACCAGCAGGTAACGATAGCGATAACGTCAACGACCCCGATAACCATAACCTTAATCATAACCATAACCATGACCTAAATTCTAACCATAATCATAACCAAATCCATAGCTTTCATCATTACCATTACCATAACCTTAACCATAGCCGTAACCATAACTATAATCATAACCGTAACCATTACCGTAACCATAACCATAACCTTAACCTTAACCATAACCATAACCATAACCATAACCATAACCATAACCATAACCATAATTATAATCATAATCATAACCATAACAATAGCCATAACCATAACCTAACCATAACCATAACCACAACCATGATATATGTAGTTAATCAAGCACTTGCGGTACTGGTTCCTACGATTTGCTGCGCATATTCTTTGGAGATTCCAATTTCGACCATATTTATTTCTGTGTATTTATGAGGTAAAACTAACTTTTCTCCTGGACAAACCCTGCTTTTTTCCTACTCATAATCAAAATATTTCCAATGAAATTCGCGCACGATTCAATAAACAAAAAAACGCCATCTAAACATTCTCTAAAAAAGGGTAGGCCCTGTGACATTGCCAGTAACTACTAAATAGTTGGGTTGGAGTTAACACTGATAAAAAATATGTTTAAAATATTTGCAGGCAAATAAGTATGTATGTAGTTTGTGCATTTTGACCCACATTGAGTCTCTTTCAAATACCTACTGATAAACTTATAAGTCCCTAAAAGTCCTTCTAAGCGTATGCTTCGGCCACTTAAAATTAACCAGCATACAAATCCATGCAATGCAAAGCGGCATGAGTACTTCGTTGACTAAGTAACATATATGTGTTTCCCATTTTTATATTTTTTTTTGTTTAAGGGTATTCTTGGGAATTCCTTTCGCAATGTACAAAAGAACTTAAATTTATTGATTTAGTTTAAAAATTCAGAAATTATATTCTTCTGCAAAAAAACCTTTACTTAAAACTGCTGCTTTGTATAAACTAAGCTGAACGATTTATTTTGAATTATTTACTCAACGCTTTATTGAGTTTTTTTTTTTTTTTGATATTTACCACTTTATTCTTTTATTTCTTGACATCATTGTTCACCATTCAGCATTCATGCGCTGTATCATACACAATCCATTTACATAGGTCACTGGATGCGCCTAATTTGTAAAATACTAATTCATTTGTTGCATTTGTCGAGAACTCATTTGTTCATAATTCAGTTTCGTTTGAATTAAATATTTTAAAATAACAACAAATAAATAAATTTACTAAACGTATAACCCTACCGATTGTAAATAGCTAGTACTAAACAAAAAATTTAAACAGACGGATAAATATATATATATACGCGGAAGAAATCTGCGCAAAGAGAAACGACTTTTAAAAAAATTTTTAGTTAGTTAGATTCTGGATGCAGCAATGCAAAATACATAGCGATCGAGAAGATATTTTATATGCCATTGATGATGAAGTCCCTAAGCCTGATAGACCAAGCTGCAGTTAGTTTCCCTAAAGAATTACAAAAGTGTCTTAGTAGACGATTTGCTTTTGCTTAAGGGATCGACTGCAGATGAATTAAATTGCATTGGTTTGTAGCTAGTCAGCGTCAGACAATCACACAGAATGCGTTCACACGTCCTGTCGTACTCTAGGCAAATTCGGCTTGCTATCTCTGTGAACAGACCAATCCGGTGCGTATGAAACCCCCAGTTGGTTCTGACCGGATAAATACCCAGCGAGCAACCTGATATCAGCTCTGTTTAGAAGATGGTTATCCTCTCTAGCGAAAGGATAAAGAAATAGCCTGACCTGGCTAAGGCCGCATACCGCTTTCCAGTACTTCGTACTGCATTCTGAGTTGTAAATCTTGGAAAATACCAATTAAGTTGACAAAATAGTTCCACCAGAGGAAATGTTGAAACTACCCTTACCGCAGTTGACTGGTATGCGGCACTATGTGACCGAGTTGTTCATTGTTGAGAGTTGACGGTTAGCTTGCTTGGAGACCATCATTCTATTTATGTGTGCCTTAATGCCGATCTGGTGCAGCTCAAGATTGCTAACATCTCTCTGAAAAAGTTTGGGTTATCTGCCCATAAATACCCGCACTGTTCTGCCTTTGATCATTGAACTGTTTGTTTACCAATGAATATACATAACTGCGTAAGAGGTGTGAAGTCCTTTTGTCCAGACTTCTCGATCTGCGTTTTTAGCTGAAATCTCCTGCAAAAGCAGATTTTTTAACAATTAGTCGGAAAGACTGCGACCTTTTAACCACGACATTTTCCCCAAAATACCACCACCCTTACCCAGTTTCAAACTCTGAGAAAAAATCAATGTAAAGCTCTGCAGCAAGGCAGCTTCAAAATCTCTCACGGCATCGGCACAGACATCTGCGGACCAAGACTGAAACTCTCGTTACCTATGGGAGCATACCCGAGCATTTTAAGGCCACGCCACCGTACTGGGGTAGTCCTAATATTGAGTGAGGCTGCATTCAACGGCCTCTCATAGGTGTTGAGGGTAACTACGAAGCAGACCAACTAGCTAAAAGGGCAGCTGCCTTGTCTACAATAGTGCTTGAGCCTTTCCTTTCGGTCGGATCTGGCACAATCAAGGAAGAACTCAGGAAGGAGAGGAAGAAATTCAGAGTACACTACTGGCGTAATACCCCACGTCTATGCCCGGCTAAATGCTTACTGGGTACAAGGTACAGGGAAATCATAAATCTCCCAAAAGAGATGTTAAGGTTAAGTATTCTTACGGGTCACTGTAGACTAAGAGGTCGCCTACATATATCGCTTCCGTAAGTCGATCGAGGCGGTTTCAAGAAGACGGGAGAGTTGTAGTTCATTTCCACCAAGCATTAACTGCAGTTTATGGCTATTTAAAAAAAAAAAANTAAGGGCATATTAGACCTCTTTGTCGCAGTGCATACCGCTACATCATATCTCTTGGATTTTTTTTTTAAATGGTTTATGATGATTTTTCGGATTTTTTTTTTCTTCCTAACTGACGAGATGTAAAAGCAATAGGACCGTCGACTTATTCGATGTTTCCGCTTTTGGGCTCAAACCCTGATTATATCGAAACAAAGCATAGAGCCAGAAATAACTTTCTATATTCACTAATGAACTGATTTTCAGTAAAGATTTATTTTCATTTTTACTGCATTTTCATTGATTTGCTAAAGTATTTCTCTTTGTGTGTGTTTCAAAGCGTATGCGTACCTTAAATATGACCGTTAAAGCAAATTGCATTATATACATACATATATGTATGAAGGGTGTTCCAAATTATACGACGCTTTTCATAAATATTTATCGAAGTGTAAATAATCGGTGAATTTAAAGAACTGCAATTATCAGACTGCATAATAAATTTGAAAAGAATAGAAGCAAAATTGTGTGCCAGATTTACAAAAACTTTCAAGTTAAATGGATAAATGATCTTTCGAGTGAATCGAATCAGAGAATCCTCTCGGAAGTAAATACATAAGTCCATAGGTATATCACCTGATGGTTACATATTTTTTTTTTATTGCCTTAACTGGTATTTACTTTCAGTTTTTTTTCCCCCGGTATGACTTTGGAACACTCTTCAATTGCCTCAAAATTTTTTTATAGTTTTGCATATTCATGAGAAATGAGAAATCAAACAATCGTAAATTAACAGTTCAATGTTAGCTAGTGAGCAAGCCATTGCATAATCAAACTTTAGAAAAATCCATAATGTAGTGATTATCCTTAGTTGAGTCCATCACCAATTGAACAAAATTAAAAAAGAAACATTAAATCAATGACAAATCATAGTTAAAATTAGATACCTATATAAAAAGAGAAGTATCCTTAGTTGAGAAGGCACCAACCCACCACACCAGTATTTATGTACCACCACATTCTCAGCGCCACAAAATATAGTTATGTAACGCCCAAAAAGTGCCTTCACGTAGTTTGAACAACTTACATACATGATAAATATTTACAAGTACATTAAGTGCGACTATAGTAATAAATAATAATAAAAACAACAACAACTTAACAACAAACAGCTTCACCGAAACAACGAAAACTTCCAAGACATTTTCACAAATCCTCTTTCCACGTTGACTAACAATTCTTAGACAAACATTTAACTAATGAAACAAATATTTCTCTTAAAGACTCCACGACTTAAATATTTCCCAGTACATTAGTGTTCGTTCTTCCTACTACTACTACTATTTAACCACAACTCACTACTACTCATGGTAACCCAAACCTCTGACAAACTAATTAAGTACTCATTAAATTTAAAAAAAAAAAAAAAAAAAAAAATTTAAAAGCAAACAAAAGGCGCTCAAAATTACTGCCGTCGTCAGCAAACTCGTACATTTATTTACATTGCAAAAGCATGATGATTGCGGATAATTGGTTGTGCACAGATTAATTCAACATATCACGGACGAACGGTGATAAAAAAAAAGGGTTGAAATTTAATAGCAACAATGCCAGGTTCAAGTCAACGGCGACGTCAGATTGTTCAGCAGTGGAAAGTGGGCGCACGCCAAGGTCAAGGAAACGTTTTCTGGAAAACTATCCAATAAAAAAAAAAAA
>NW_016170531.1:0-15672 GCF_001687245.7 Rhagoletis zephyria
TTTTTTTAAATCAACGCTTTTATGTGCTATGGCACAACATGCAAACATACATACATACAGACGTATGGCTGCAAGCGTTCACTTTAGGTGTATGTAAACACTGTGCTTCGTTGCCCATTACTTCCTGCCTCTTTGTGCACACAAGCAAACGCAATTAAGGCGTTCATATGTGTTTTAATACATATGTATGTATTTGCCAGTATGTGCTTTTGTTGATGTTTTATGCATTTCTGTTTTTTTACCTTGATTTTTAGTCGTTGTTTATGCTGCAACTCCTTACTAATTTAATTGCCATTTTCCTGCTGGCAAATTTGTATTTTACGTACATGCAACATGACTCGAATTACGATTTCAGCTGCAACTTATGAATTATTTCTACTGCATTTTAAGTTAGTTGAACTCGCCACCCTTTCACTTAATAACTCTGAATGGGAAAATATGTCAAGCGGAAATGCATTTGGAATTTATTTGCACTCAACGTTGATTTGCCACCACGCCAGCTCCAAAACAACAGTACGCACTAATGCCTTTTTTATTTTTAGTGTACGCTTTCAACTTTCAACCAATTGAACCAAGCACATAATGTAATTTTTCGATTTTCGCCATAAATTTTTCTCTTCCTTTATGAAATCCATTAGCTGACAAATTTTAGTGGATTTTCTTCTGCTTTCTTTTTTTGATTCTCTTTATTCTAGAAAATTTTGCAACTGCTTTGTCAACTTCTCTGCTCGTTACCCACGCAGCCTGCGCGTACGTATGTATGTGTGTTCGTCTGTGTGTCCTTGTCGCTGGTACTTTCATTCTGATATCGAAAAATTAATGCTTCAAAGTTGGCTGTATGCGTGACTTGCCTCCATCACCGTAAGCCAATTTAATGCTGCAATAATTGCAGCAGTGTAGACCGAGCGTTATTCGCAAGCAATGTCAAAATTTAATTGGAAATTAATTAAAATGTATGTATGTATGCATGGTCGTTAGTATATGTAGATGTATACACGTACATTAGACCGTACCATACCCCTCTGAGTCTTGAAAGTATTTTTCCAAGACCGAACGTAGGGGCGCCTTTTTATTTTCTTCATATCTTCGGCATTTACTGTCTGATCTTAATGTATGATGAAGTTAGCTTTTTTTTGTTGCAAACTTCATTGACCTCAATTACCCGGTTCTAGTACTTACCCACCAGATCTAATTTCCTACCACCACCACAATTTTTTCCCGAACGTAGGGATCGCCTTTTTTCGTTATATCTTCGGCAGTCGGATCTTAAAATATGATATATCGATGTTTTTGTCTCGTGGAGATCTATGCCGTCTGTTTGCAGGAAAGCGCCGACAATACTTAATCCGATTGACACTTGGTGTAATGGAAATGTACTCACTTCTACCCCAACTAAAACTAGTGTTATGCTCATCACTAGATGGAGAAGGTCGGATGGTCTCATTCCCCCTCACTCTTAAAGGAGCCACAATTCAGACTTCTCCCGAACTAAAGTATTTAGAAGTAATTCTGGATGCAAAACAATCGTGGAAATCTCACGTGGAGCACAAGACCTCCAAATCATTGACGGCATTTCGGCAATGCAAACAGGTCTGTCACCAAAACGAATCCTCTGGATTTATACTTCTGTGATCAGATCCATAATCAGCTTGCTAAACTTCAAAGAACGATTGCCGTGTGCTGTATGGCTGCTTTCTCTACAATACCTGGCGCTGCTGTTGACGCATTGCTGCACTTACCGTCACTTTATTTCTTCAAACGTGGGACAGCCTTAAAGGTCGCCTGCAGACTAAAAATAAATGGATGTTGGTATAACACTGAGTGGGGTGACTGTCTTTCAATTCCACACGATAGTACGCTGCCTTTATCTTGGTTAAAGAGAGTCTATAATGTTGAATTCCCAGAGGATTCCAGCACTGAGCCCAGACTTACGCATTGTCGAATCTTCACTGATGGCTCCAAAACTGACTCTGGGTCAGGATAATGGGGATAAACTTTACCTTTTTCTTGGGGAATATGCTTTGGTCTTCTTGGCTGACGTATTTACAACCATCAAGGCCATGGACTACGTGGTGGAAAATAGGTGGCGCGGAAGGCATTTGCCAGCTCTCTACCTACTTCGAAACTAGTTCGGCAATGCAAGTCTTGACTAAATCATGTTGATAAACATAACGAGCTTGCTTTACTCTGCGTGCCGGATCACTCGGCAGTACTTGGTAATGAGACATCTGACCATTTGAGCCACAGTTGGCTCAGACCAGGCATTCTACGGTCCGCAACCAGTTATACAACTCCCACATTCGGCCATGGAAGCCACCATCAGAAACTGGGTAAATACTTCGATCAGCAATCACTGCGAGGCGGCATCGAAGGAATATCTAGCTTTTTGCTCTCATTGAGCAGAGGGAATTGCACACAACTTGTTGGACTGTTGGCTGCTCACTTCACGTGACACAAACACCTGACTGTGATAAGCGTACATCACAACTACATATCATGCAGTTTTAAAACAGTTAATAGGGGACATAAAAACAGTACAATGGACGGTCTGGGAATTGTTTTCTGCATGCGTTGTTTTGTGTCTGATTCCGATAAAAAAAGAAACACCCTAATGTCAATAAATAAAAGCAATAAAAAAATCATTAGAATTTTACCAAGGAAGTATTTTGATTATTCCAGCAGAGCTACTTAATTTTAATAAAAAAAAATAAAAATATTGCCGAGTTTTTTCGCAATTACCTTACAAAGATACTTTAGATTCAGGGAGTATGGCTACGGGGACCATTCGTATCGATTTTGGCGGGACAGTACCGATTTTGAGAAAATTATCCCGCTGAATATTTTTTAAAAGTCGTACGTATAAGTGTCCCGATTTTTCACATTTGTACCAAGTAAGTCCCGATTTTCAGTATTTTATTTATTAATTTAATAAGAGTCTCCCTGTGCTCTTGGCCCAAAAACAATTTTTCGTACAAACGTGGCAGCACTTTCGTTCTCACAAAGGAAATAGAATATGAGGGAGCCATAAACATAGCCAGCAATGGCGAAAATATAAATAAAGAAGAGACATTTTTGCATTCTTTGGCTATTCCTCTCGATTATTTAATGTTTAGTATTAATTTTTATAATTTTTTACGATAGTATAGCTCGATCGTGTAAGTCAAAATTTCAAACTTTGTACAAAAATGAGTAAAATTCGACAGAGTCATAAATATTTTGAGCTTTTTACTTAGATTTCTTAGAAACATTATGAGTACCGTTGATTTTTGGTAAATTTTTTGTGGAAGGTGTTGCCAAAATCAAGGGTACTGCTTCAAACTTGCCCTTTATTGTACTATATTTTAATGGCCTACAAAAGAGAAAATCTGATTAAACTTTTGATCAACATTTGTTAAAATTCGTCGAATTCTTATAAATGTTTTACAAAGTTTTAAATTTTGACTTACATGTTTTTTTTTTTTTAGATAGTAAGTTATATTTGCATATAAAAAATAATAAACCTTTCCCTAAATACGTTCTCGCCTCAGTATATATTGTGTGTATACATTTTTGCGATAATTTTTAATATTTTTCTCTTTGTTTTGTTTTAAATAAAACTGTATTAAAAGATGTTTTGTCTTTTTATGCTAAAAACAAAATTGTATGTTTAGATTCGATGCTTTAGAAAAGTCCCGATTTTTGGCCGCAGAAATCTGGCCAACGTAAGTATGTCGCACTTTCTGTTTTTGCTTGTAAGGTCGTACGGTCTAATGTACGTACATACATAGTATATGTACATATACATACATATATTTATTTATCGTCGTTTGACTTGTTGATCTAACGCACAGTATTCGCCAAAAAGGACGAATTAAATTGGCTTACTAGAGCATATTTAAAGCAGTCATATAAAATAATGTGAGTGAATGTATGTATATAGTATGCGTTTGTGCTTATATCATACTATATATTACAAAACATGCTTGCATATTAGGATGGTCCAAACAAATTTTTTTAATTTTATGCTCTCACCCCTAGGATGTTTCTAAATGGAAAAAATACCGTGTTTTTTTAATAATATTTAGAACTGCCTCAAAGCGCACGAAATGTTCCATGTAATTATATGGGGAAAAACACGGTTTCGTAGAAATGTAATGGAGTTCTTGAAAATTAATTTTTTTTCGGAAAACTCTATTTCTCTTTAGGTGCTTTCCAATAACAATACCCAATTGTTTATTAAACCATTTTTTGATACTAACAATTTTTTATAGGTCCATTAAAAAACAAAAAAAAAGAAGAAATTGGGGTAGCCATAAAAATCGTTTTTATTGGAAGTCTCCTGAAGGGAAACAGAGTTTTTCTATCGAAAAATAATGATTTTCAATGTTTTTTTCTAAATATCGTTGGTTTTTTTTAACAAAAAAATACGAGTATTATTTTTCCCGTTTAGGGGGGGTACGCTTAAAATTTTAAACATTTTTGTGGACCACCCTGTTGCATATCCTTAGATACTGGTTTTTCGTTCACAATTTCATGCTTCAAATCACTTTTTTGTGATTAAAATTTAATGAATGAATTAATGCAATTACTTAGAAGTAACACGTAACATCATTTAAATGCAAAAACATAAAAGAAATAAATATTCCTTGATAGGAGCCAAAATTGTGTAGTTTATTGTGCCTCTTACTTTTTGCGCACATCATTTCAAGGCACTTAAGAGGGTTGGATATTTTACCCAAATGTCTTTAAAGAGCCTTATAGAACCTTGCATAGCCAACTTCTTAAAAATGCTTTAAAAATGGATATATGTATATATGTGTGAGCATGTATCACTTATGGACAATGAACATAAAGGTGTTTCGATCATAAATCGCGTCCTTTGATGAGAACTGTGAGAACTCGCATTTGCTTGATGAAATACTCGATTTTTCCAAACAAATTTAATTGAAAGGTATGAAATTTCAAGTAAAAGCAATTGCTTATTTTTTATGCATACCGACCCATGTGTCGTTCTTCGCTGGTTTTCCTCCATTCGTCCAAAAATGACATACGTACCGCTAATGCTACTGTGCATAACCGTTATTACGAAGAAACAAGCGACCATTTTTTCAAAATTTCCGGCATACAAACCGATATTGGACGATCTTTTCGATGTTCATCGGCGAACATTAACCCTTTAACCGGCATAAGGATCTGGGAAACTTAAATTAAAATTGCAATAGTTTTGCGATATTATATTTATATACATATATATAGATAACATTTTCACAAGTGATTGAAGGAAAATGTGATATACAATAGCCCGAATAGCGACGGCCTGAACCGCACCTAACAATAGGTCCAAATATAATGAAAGAAGAACTGAGGAAGTGAAGTAGATTAATGGGAGAACAGCACTGATGGCGCTCAATACGTTTACTCCAAGCAAAGTCCTTACATGCAGGATATATCATACCTTTGCTGCCCGAGTGTTGTGTAAAAATTGCATAGGTGTATCGATTAACAATAGGTCATTTGAAAATGTGTGTTCATTTTGTACCCTGTAAAATGTAAAGCCTTTTTTCTCGAGTTTTTGATTTTTTTTTTGGATTATGTCACTTTTGCTGCAAAGGTACGATATCGATGGCTGAGTGGAAGATCGACCTATCTCGGCAGCCAGTTCGAAAACGCCCTATCTCAGAAAACTATTTAAGAACTCTCTACTTCAGAGTTTGAATGAAGAACGCCCTATTTCAGAATTTTATTGAAAAACACCCTATCTCAGAATTCGGTTAAAAACCACCCTATCTCAAATGAAAATACATTGAAAATGAGCTGAGATAGGGCGTTTTTAAATGGGCAGTTGAGATAGGGCATTTTTGAAATGAATTTTGAGTTAGGGCGTTTTGCAACTAAATTCTAAAATAGGGCATTCTTCGACCGAATTCTGAAATAGGGCGTTGTTGAAAATTTTTTCTGAGATAGGGCGTTTTCGAACTGGCTGCCGAAATAGGTCGATTTTCCACTCAGCTATCGATATGTATTTAAAGAGATTTTAATTTTTAATTAATCTGCAAAAAGCGAAATTATGAATCGTCACAGGTATTCTTACCGGAAATTGCAGGCTGAAGGATTATCTGCAGAGACCAGATATTTGGTCAAATGAGCTCTGCCGCTTTCGTGAAGCGAAGGCTATGCTTAATAGCGCAGTGCGAGCACATACACTTCCTATCCTTAAAGCCCTACTAAACTTTTTAAAGGCCTTATATTGAATTTCCACCAAGCCTTAACTACAGTTTATGCCTATTGGAAAAAGCGGATTACAACTCGTAGGGAGTAATTGCACATATCGAGTACAAGCATACGAAAGCAAAAAAAAAAGATTAAGAAATAAAACTTGCCGATCACCCTATGTTAAAATTCTTGCCTGAGTTCTTAACTGCAATTAAGCTTTTGGTGGAAATGGGCTATTACGTGTAAAAGAAAAAAATCGAGATACCTAACTAAATCAGGGACCGAGAACAAAATGTATGATCGAAACTAAATGTCGTTCTCATAGTTTTGTTCCCAAGCACACTTAAAACCCGAAATCGAAATAAGAAACAAAACTTCCGGGAGTGTTTTCATAAGAACGTAAGTGATTACAAAACTGTCGAGAACGTTCTGAACGGGNCTTGCCGATCACCCTATGTTAAAATTCTTGCCTGAGTTCTTAACTGCAATTAAGCTTTTGGTGGAAATGGGCTATTACGTGTAAAAGAAAAAACTCGAAGATACCTAACTAAATCAGGGACCGAAAAAAAATGTATGATCGAAACTAAATGTCGTTCTCATAGTTTTGTTCCCAAGCACACTTAAAACCCGAAATCGAGATAAGAAACAAAACTTCCGGGAGTGTTTTCATAAGAACGTAAGTGATTACAAAACTGTCGAGAACGTTTTGAACGGCAATTATATAAAAACAAAACCCTGTGGAACGTTCACAAAGAGAACAAAATGCGAACAATACTTTCGGGAACATTTCCAAGAGAACAAAATGGGATCAAAAGACTCTGGAACGCTCTGGCAAAGAACAAACCGGGAAAAATACTCTAAGGAACTTTCTCTCGAAGAAAAAAACGGGGCAAAATCTTCTCTGAACTATTCGCGAAAATGTCTCATAGCGTTCTTGCAGTTTGAAATGTTTGAATATTAAAATTAATCTAAAAGGAAATATAATTATGCAAATTAAGTTAACGAAAGACTTAAAACACGCACTTTTCTTGCACAGAAAATGAAAATTTGTTCCATAAATGGACAGTTCACCATAATGATAGACGACATGAAAGTTGAAAAGTGTCATTCATCAACAAGCATTCTTAACGTTAAGTTCTCAAAACTTTTGTTATCGTTTTGTTCTGTAGCAGTACGTTCCCAAGACCTTTTTTACCCGAACTAGAATGCGTTCTCGATCCCTCATTTATATTGCTTTTGCAGAATAGGTGCATGTAAGATCTCTGAAATTTAGGATCATATATCCCATCCGAATCGGTCTTACCTATCAAATCAAATGATGGTAATCTAGTATGCGAATTTCAAATAATCTATATTTTTTTTATTAAGTTTTAGTTTTATTTATTACATACATGCGCATAAGTTTTCTCTACGCTATGTTTTTTTGCACTTTTTATAAGCTGCTTGGTTAATTAATCTTTTTGCTTTAATTGCAGATCATCACATGATCCTCCTGGCGCACAAAAGCGAAACGAAATGACTAAATAAGACTGAATATAAAAAAAATTAATAAATCAATTACAATACGGGTAGATAGACAAGTTGGCGATTGCGCATGCGCACCGGCGGTAGGATGTGAGTCAGCAGTCGTCTCTTAGTGGGCAGCTGAACGGCAGGCAGAGGGAAGACGCGGCCAGCAAGCGGTCAAACCAGCAAAACTTGCCACTTAAACACACAAAATCAACAAAACAAAAGCAACAAAAATAAAAAAATAAATGTTTTAATTACTAGCGAATTCTAAGCAGAGCAAAACTACAAAGAAAAATCAACAAAAGCTCTCTCAGCAACTTAAAGTCTAACTAAGCGCTGAAAGCGAAATGATGCAATTTGCATTTGTTTTTTAACATCTACTCAGCACATTCACAGTCACATGCGCAAACACACCAGCAAACAAACTGATCTTACATATCAAGGCGTTAGCGGTCGCGCGCATTTCAAAGGCGGACGTTCATCGTTGAATAAGATAACCAATAAATATACCACAGCAACACCCAATTATTTAGTCTGCAAACATGGTCAAGGGCATTTTAGTAAACCGCAAGGCGGATGAGCCGCACAAGTCACAGCTGAAAATGGAGCATGCCGACCTCGTCGCCGAGATGCAAACGGTGGAAAATCTACCGACACACGAACGCCTACAGCTGGCTCGACTGTAAGTGCAACCACAAAAGCCACCTCCTTCCTACATTCACATTTGTCATGACCTCACCTTTTGTTTTGTTTATTGTTTTACCATACATTTATGCGCATATTTTTCTTTCTCCCATCAGTCGTCGGGCGCAGCAGCTAAAGGTCGCACGTCAAAAGGAAAAGGAGTGGCTGAAATTGCAACGCGCCAAGGGTAATGCGACCTCGGCGCTCGGCAGCAGTCATACCACACACCACTTTCGTTCGAACTCTAGCAGCGGCAGCCGGCACATATCCTTCGAGAGCAGCGTGGTGTTGCTCGAGGCGGCCAGTCGTAATGATATGCATGAAGTGGCGGAACTGCTGGAGCGTGGCATTACACCGGATGCGGCGAATGAGGATGGCCTGACGGCATTGCATCAATGTTGCATCGATAATAATGTGGAGATGTTGCGGCTGCTGCTGGAGTATGGTGCGAATGTGGATGCGCAGGATAGTGACAAGTGGACACCGTTGCATGCGGCCGCCACCTGCGGTCACTTGGAGTTGGTGCGTATACTCATCGATCATGGTGCGAATTTGCTGGCGGTGAATACGGACGGCAATATGCCGTATGATCTGTGCGATGATGAGAGCACATTGGACTACATTGAGGCTGAGATGTCGAAGCGCGGCGTTACGCAAGAGCTGATCGATGAGACGCGCTCGTCGACGGAGCGTCAGATGCTGAAGGATTTGATGGAAGTGGCGCGAACAGGCGGCGATTTGGAGGAGCCCGATTGCCAGGGTGCGACGCCGGTGAGTTGAGAGGAGGAAGACCAGGGGATTTATGTGAGGAGAAAACTTATTTGTTATTTTTGACTTACAGCTGCACATAGCTGCGGCGAATGGCTATGTGCGCGTGGTGGAATTCCTGCTGGAGATGCATGTCAATGTGGATGCTGTGGATAAGGATATGTGGTCACCGGTGCATGCGGCCGCGTGTTGGGGACATGTAAGAAATATTTTTGAAAAGAAATTATCAAAATAAAGCTAAACAAAAGAGTTAAATAAAACACAATAAAATGAAATACATGAAATTAAAATGAAATAAAAAATAAAAACAAAAAGTAACGGAATGATTTAAAAATTAAGCAAGAAAAAAATAACAAAAATAATAACAAAAAAACAAATATGTATTAAATAAAAATTTAAAAAATAATTATACATATATATAGTATATATAATAGGTATAAATAATAATAACACAAAATAAAATAAAAAAATAAAAGGAAAGCTAAGTAAAAATAAAATTAAATTTAATTCAAAAAATTTATTAAAAAAATAACAACAGGCGTACCGTTAGTTTCTTCATGATCCAAAAATCGGAACTAACCCAAACTTGTATGGGACCACCCTTGAGGTACCACCTTTCCTTTTCAGGTAGTCCAAAGTTATCCGGTAAGATAAAAAAATATATATATATATATCCCAATGAATTGATAACCTCCTCCTTTTTTGAAGTCGGTTAAAAGTAAAATAAAATCGAAATTAAATAATAATAATAAAATACAAATAAAAATAAAATAACAGATAATAAAAAATTATAATAAAACAAACAATAAAATAAACAAAGCGTAAAAAATTTAATAGCAATAATAAATAAAGTAAAAAAAAACACAAAATGAAGATAAAATAAAAGTAATATAAAACAACAAAACCCCATAAAATATTAAAACACAAAAAAATGGTTATAAATACTAAAACAACAGAAATAGAAAATTAAAAACCAAAAACAAAAGCAATAAAAAAATAAATAAGAGTTAAAAAATATAAAAAAGTTAATAAAAAACAAAAGAGAAAGTCTAAGTTCGGGCGGAGCCGAACATTAAATACCCGGCGCAGGTACCGCTACATGGTAAGCCGATGCGTATCAGCTTTGAGTAAATTAGCGTCCTTAAATTTCGAAATATTGAAGTTTCAAGCATTTCTGAAATTTGCCGTTATATGAAAAGTGGTCGTAATTTGAATCTGATTCCAATAATTTTCAACGTTTTGCTTCTATGTGGCAAGCACAATAATCATACCGAGTTTGGTACAAATTGGTAGAACGGTTACCGAGATACATATAAGTGGGCGGTGCTACGCCCATTTTCCAAAATTTTGTCATAAACGTATTTCTTGGCAAAGAATTGTTGCAAGCATACATTTTGAGTAAATTAGCTTTAATATTTGTTGATTTATCGAAGAATTCGTATTTCTCCAAATTACCGTTATATGGGAGGTAGGCGTGGTTATTGTCCGATTTTGCCCATTTTCAATACCGTCCGTCCTACGAATGAAAGAAGTGCACATACCAAGTTTCGTTAAGATATATCAATTTTTACTTGAGTTATCGTGTGCACAGACGGACGGACGGACGGACAGACAGTCACCGCTTAATCGATTTCTCTTTTCATTCTGATCATTTATGTATACATTTGTCTATATCTATCTCGATTCGTTTTGCCTGTTACAAACAACCGTTATGTGGACAAAGTTATAATACCCTTGAGCACAAGTGCGCTCGGGTATAATAAAAAGAAACAAAATAAAGATGAAGTGGGATCAAATAAAATTGAATAAAAATAAATAAGATAAAATTAAAAAATAAAACAGACGAAAACAAAATTAAATTAATAGAAACTAAATACAAAATAAAATAGAAAGCAACAATAAATTTAAATTAAATCTAAAAAAATGAAACAAAGCTAAAAGTAAAAACTATAACAAAATATCAAAACAAAAGAAAACAAATTAAAAAAATCTAATTAAACTTAGTTATAAAATAAAATTGAATTAATTGAAAAGGTTCTTAAAATTACATAAATTTAATTTGTTTACTTCATAAGCTCAATTGACAAATTTCAATTGGTTCATTAAACAGTTGGAGGTGCTCGAGATGCTTGCGCAATGCGGTGCTGATCTGAATGCCAAAAATAAAGACGATGAAACGCCTTCAGGTATCCTATACTTTTCCGAATTATTCAAGTATTTTATAAGACTGTGTCAAAAAAGAGTTCGACATGCTAATTCCGTTTTATAAAATTGAAGCAAGTGCTCTGAAATATTTTTCTTATTCCCACTTACGCCCACAGACATTTGCGAGGATCCCGAAATCCGCGAACGCATCGAACAACTGAAGACGGAACAGGAAAGCAAACGTCTAGCAGAGGCGCAAAGACGAAGAGTGCGCCGATCACAAAGCAACAACACACGGTGAGTACTTACTCGCAATATACAGCAAACATTTTTAATTAACTATTTAAAACGGTTTTAATGCACCATTTAACATATTACCGTCTTTCTTTTCTATTCCCTTTCTGTTTGACATTTTTTTCTTTTCTCCCTTCAATAGCGCCCAATCTGTGCGTCGCACTTCGTTGCGCGATAAAACNACACCATTTAACATATTACCGTCTTTCTTTTCTATTCCCTTTCTGTTTGACATTTTTTTCTTTTCCCCCTTCAATAGCGCCCAATCTGTGCGTCGCACTTCGTTGCGCGATAAAACGCTAACAACCAAAAAGGACGCCGTTGAAGAGGCTCGCCTTCGTCTGCAAGCGCAAGAAGTGTTCATTGCGCCTGATAGTGCAGCACTTACCGATGTAAACGGTGTCAGCAACAACACTACCAATCATCATCATTCCACGTTGGCGCTATTAGATGGCGCCCACGACCATACAACAGCCGCCACTACAACGTCCGCCTCCGCACACGACTACAATTGGCTAACGAAAGCACCAACTAATAATAATATCAACGCCAATAATAACAATAATAATACAATTAGTACTAATAACAACAACGATAAGAAAGTTGCAGCCTATACTGCTAGTCTTGCCACTACTTCATCGGCGACGGCCGCTGCGGCGAGCGCGACAGCGACAAATGGCATTGCCGCCAACTCCTATTTGCCACATTCGCTGTCCGCCATCGATGTAATGGATGCTTCCACACATACATATAATTCGCGTCGACCACCAGAAGGTCGAGAGAATGATGAATTGCAACTGAATGCATATAAAGCGGGTGGTGAACATCATCATCGTTCTACATCGGCGACAGCGATGATTTTAAGCGATCGTAATATGGCAGCAGCGGCGACATCGACTGCCGGACCAGATGCGGTGCACATACAGTCCAGTAAAGAGGCGGCGAATGGCAAGATAAATGTGCAAGTGACGGTGCTAGTGGGTGAGTAGACGATGAAGTGGTAAGAAGGTGAAGAAACAGAGGGGAGGGGATGTAGGAGAGAGTATGCGTTGAAAAAAAAAGAAATAACTGCAGTTATGTTGTTGAGTGTGTTAAATTACTACGAAAAGTATGATTAATGCCACGCTTTTATTTATTCTCACCCTGTCGGAAGCATCAACTCAGACCAACAAACTTGTATTGTATTTTATTTTCATCGTGCCATCGTTCAAGCGCCTGAAAGCATGCTTTTATGTTTTCACATTTGTTATGTTTTACGTCTAGCCAAATGTTTAATTTTTTAGATGTTCTTATTAGCGCTTTTTCATTATAATATATGTACATGAAAAATTTATTAGGACTTAACCCTGAAATATATTCTGTTAAATTACTTTTACACTGCAGTAACAAAACATGAAACAAAATTGCATACCTTTTCGGAGTTGTACAGTTTTAACGATATATTTCTTTTAAATATTTTCTTTATGTAACAAATAACTATTTTCATTTAAAGTTCTGTTAAGAAGAGACATATAGAGAAACCACTGCAAACAAAGCAGTGGCTGTATCAGTTATAATTTTTATAAGAATCGTAAATTAATCGTTAAAAGTTGGTTACAAATGTTTCGACATAATATGATTTTTATTCAATCGTATTTGATCGGTAATTATTGCAATTATTTTTGGGAATACTACATATCGACGGCTGAGTGGAAGATCTACCTACCTCGGCAGCCAGTTACAAAGCGCCCTATCTCAGACAACTTTTCAAGAAAGCTCTACTTCGAAATTTGGTTGAGGAACGCCGTATCTCACAGTTTGGCTCAAAAACATCCCATCTCAACGTTTTTGAATCGGCAGCTGAGATAGGTCGATCTCATAAATTTCATAGAGCAACAAAAACCAACAAATTTCAAAATACACGTAGCAATTAATATACTCACGAAACCATGGGCCAAATATAGTAAAACTGCGTTTTTAGTTTTTGTTTTTAAAGAACTTCAGAAATTTCAAAGATATGGTTAGTTAAAAAAATTATTAAAACCAAAATATGGGTACCAAATGAAAGAGAAAATTCTGTAGAATTAAAAATAATTAAAGTTTTTTGTTTGCTAGGACGAATAGATATTGAAAATGCTCTTTTAAAATTTTTTTTTTTGTCTAGCAAACAAAGTTAGAAGGCCGAGGATGAAGATATCCAAATTTTCTGGGATATTCAAGGATAAAAATTTAAAAGAGATATTTGCAACTGTACGTGCCTGTGCACAAAAAAAAAATTAAATTGAAATTTCAAATTTTTTGAAAAAAACCTGGCGTCAGAGAGAAAAACTAAAAACGCAGTTTTCTATATTTGGCTCATAGTTTAGCGAATATGTTGATTTTTTATGTGTAAAATTAACTGGCAATTAAAACTGAAGATCATCATACAAACTAATATACATTCGTTAAATAAGCTAAAAAGAACTAAGCTAACAACACCCCCTAGAGTATTTGCAAACGTACATATACTGATTATCCCAATTCTACACCATACATACAAATCATATTTTTGTTGCTTGCAGTCATTAATGTATTTTTCTACATTTGTTTTTTCTTTCTTTTATTTCTCGCCACTTAATCGAATATGTCCCGCATGTCATTGTTGTTGTTGTACCAATGTCGTAAATTAATTTCATATCCACGACTATGATTTCGTCGTATCGCATCGAATGTGTCTGATCGCCGCTTGACCTTTATCCATCATAAAAATCATCGCATTTATGTTTACATCGTACTCTATCACAAATGCCTTCCTACATGCATTTGCACGTATTCATTCACGTATGCACGCACGCACTGCCCGCCACACGCACTCACACTCCCACACACAGACACCACAAATACCCATCATCATCATCAACAACTACAACAAGGTCAGCAAATGCCAGCAACGGCTATGACAGCCACACTAATACAACCGCATACACTCTCCATGGAGAGCCTCAACTCTGCATCGGCTTCTTATGCTGCAGCCACATTGGCCAATTTGAAGAAGCAACGTTCCCTCTCGCGCACAAACAATGTATTGATTAGTGAAAATGGTTCTGTTCTAGGAGCCGCTAATAACACCAGCAATACGATCAACAATCATTTGCATACAGGCAATTCATCCAACAATAACAACTCAATTGTGTCGGCGGGTGAAATAAGCGGTGCTGGTGGCGCAGTGCATCAACAACCACTAAGCGGGGGTCTACATCCTAGTCTTCTAGATTTCAATGGTACGAGCGGCGGCAGCTTAACGAGCGGTGGTGATCAGTCTACCGGTTACTCGAATGCTTCATCGGTGAACAAATTTAGCGGCATAACGGGTGATGTGGTTAGTGATAGTACGCGTTCCAAGAAATGTTGTACGTTAATGTGAATGCAAATACAAATACGGAATCGTGGAGGAGAGGTGTGTTACAGTATTTCAAGCGGCATACGAGGAACAAATGTATTTAGAAAGCCAGTTAGGCAGTTCAAGTCCAGCATGCAGTATTTTCTTCTGCAACAATGCAACAGGGTATTAAATAAATTAGTGCGTATTTAATATTAGAAGCACTGCAAACACACAAAACTAAGCAGAATTTACACCTTTTTTAATGTGAACACAATGCATCACACACACACACACAGCAAGTTAATTGAATGCTACTGAGCGCTAAGTGGAGTGCTACTCACCATTAATATTATCAGGTTTGGCTGAAGCACAGGCACATATGTACATACCCTATAGAATTTGGGAGCATCGTATAATTGCTCGATGTGTACTCCCTTGGAAGTATATGAATACTCCACATTGCTCCCTATGCTTCTGTGTATGTAACTTTGTATACTCCCTTAAACATTGTATGGCCTAGGAGGGCGAGTAAACCTTTTTACCTCCTAAACGAGCAATCGGGGTGAGAAATATCTTCCCACAAACCTCCTAAGGGAGCAATAGGGAGGTACTACCATAATAACCTCCCAAACGAGCAATAATGGAGTACTCCCATAAACTTCATCCGGATACCTCTTCAAAGAGTAATTAAAGAGCATTTCCGTGTGTCCTACTCTTACACTGATTTTAAAAGAGTATAT
>NW_016170533.1:0-15671 GCF_001687245.7 Rhagoletis zephyria
ATAAATAACATTATTTTGAATTCTCAATAATTTCTGAAAGAGCCACGGAACCAAGAAAAACACGTTAATATATTTTCACTTATTTGTTGTTGTGTATTCTTATATATTTTCGATACTGCTTATACACGCGCTTAGTTGTTTTTGTTTCGGTAATTTTTTACTGGTTCAGATATAATATAGATGTTCAGCACACACTCATACTCGTATGGATAGTACGTGTACTAAACGCGCTGCCACTTTTGACACGCACCGCCGTGCGACTTATTTTAAAAAATCTTTTTCAACCGACGCGTTCGCCTTTCACAAGACAAATGAAAATGAAATTTAAAATTTCGTTCAACTAAAAAATGGAAGAAGCCAATATTTTGTATACCAGCCAAACCGCGAGTCAATCTATGTACTCAAACATATTTATATACAAAAATATGAACATAAATAAAATCCAGTAGGTGCACGCGTTACTCCGCCCGCTCATCGTTGCGTCGCGACGCGTCTCCTTTGTCGGAGAAGTAATATTCTTTAGCAGTGTACACAGAAGCCAAGAACCACCAAAAAACATTGAAATGAAAACAACAAAATATGATGAAAAATATTCTATGGAAAATTCGTCGCGATCGTCATCAGTCACGTCGTCGCGCCGCACCCTGTAACAAAGTTTCAGTACACCGCTGTCGCCGGTCCTGTCTTAAGTCTCTTTCGTCGGGCATTTTTTTTTTTATAGCACAGGAAATATTCGAATATTTATGGATATGTACATACATGCATATGCATGTGTGCACATGTTCATTTAACCCTTTCAGGACCAAAGAAAACATATTAAGGTATTTCCCATAAAGTTACTCTACTCATAACGAAATTGCAGCTCTATATTCTCTTTTTAGAATGTGCTTCATTTTCATTTACAACGCTATTTTTATCTTAAAATATTAGAAAAAGATTTATGAAAATTAGTACGATATATCAAAACAAGAAATTTTATTTTGACAATTGGTGTTTTATAGAGAAAATAGTTTTCCAGAAATTTTATTTTAAGAAAAAAATAGTTTTTACGAAAAAAACTAAATTCAGAAAAAAAGTAAGAAAAAAATATATCGTTACCTAAACGTGAAAACGTGCTTGGCATTGACATTGTCGAGGAGAGACAAAAAATCGATGTAGTTTCGAATTATCTGTTATTCTGCATCACAAACTAAATACAAAAAAAGTTGGGTATGTTTACCCAAACTAAAAAAAATACAAAATATTAGAAACAAAAATTTTTTGGAGTAAAAACAATTTTTGCGGTAAAAATCCTTTCTTAAAGGCAAAACCTTTTTTTGTTATTAAAAATTAAAAAATTAATACGTATTTGAGATAGATGTTTTAGGGGAAAAAGTGTGTTTTAGGAATAAATCAGTTTGGGGAAAAAATTATTTTTAAGGACTTATAAGAAAAAAAATTGTAAGACATTATTTGTTAAGAAAATAATATCTACCAACATTATAATAAAAGTTACGAAACAAAAAATTTTTTAGAGAAAATTTTGTTTAAAAATTTTTTACGAAAAAACTTATGCAAGATTAATTATTTGTTAAGAAAATAACTTCTACAAAATTTATAGAAAAAATTTAGAAAAATAAGAAATTATTGTTAGGAAAACAATATCTACCACAATTATAAAAAAATACGATGCAAAAAATTTGTTGGAAAAAATTATCTACTCTGAGCAAAAATTATTTCTTTAGAGAAAAAAATATTTTAAATGTTTTGAGAAATCGTTTAAGAAAAATTTGTTTTCAGGAAAATACTATCTACCAAAATTATAAGAAAAATTACGATGCAAAAGATTATTTAGAAAAAATTATCTTTTCTTTGAGCAAAAATTATTTCTTTAGAGAAAAAAATGGAAAAAGTTCTTTTGAAAAATCGTTTAGGAAAAAATTTTAGATAAATAAATTTTTTGTTTGTGGAAAAAATAATTGGGAAAAAATTTGTTTTTACTTGAAATTAATGAAAAGGCTTAGGAAAAAGTTATTTTTTTTTACATACATTTGTTTAATATGACAATTTTATAATTCAAATCTCTCTCTTTATTTTTGTTAATTATAGGCTTGTGGCTCAGAAATGGTGAAATATAGACGAGTATATCTATAGATATATGTATATGAAATCCATTATAGGAATATACCTACAATACATATGTACATATGTACATATCGGTCATTTGTGAACAATTTGTTAAGATCAGCCAAGTGAAGGCACTTTTAGTGTGGCCACTCATTCGGTGCTGGAAATTTTTCAATTTACAATAACGCTCACATATATATCAGCATATGTTTGCACCTTTTTTTTTGGCATATATTTCTACATTCACACATTAGCACTCTCATTTATACATTACCTCCTATTTGAAATCATTTTGATAGCTGAGAATGGCTTATGCCATTTACGTCTATATATCAAGTGCTTAATTTGCAATTTTATTTTGCGCGAATCGAGAGGAACACAAATTTGACGGTAAATGTGAAATCTACTTTGAAAGCAAAGCATAAATACATATATGCCTTCTGAGCTTTATTAAATTCAACCAAATTAAGTGAAGAAATGATAGATATTTTTTGGGGAATGCACAGCGACCTGGCGATCTATTGCGCCTTCTTCCACCTAGCTTCCATAGCAAATCCAATAGCCTGTTTGGTAGCATCGAATGTACATATGTATGTGATGACAAGAGGTACTTCTCTCGTCCTCCCGTCAGTACATCACTGCATCACATTCGAAGAGTATGTGCTCAGAAGGTTCAGTTGAATAATCACAACAAAAAAGTATAAGTGCGTTTAGGCCACGCTACGGAAGTGAAACCTCATATTTTGGTTTATTCCTTAATCATTCCATATTACTGACCGCCGTATGTTTCGATCTACTGTACATAGCATAACAGAAGATAAAATAACATAACATTGAGCCGAGTGATATTAAATGGATTAAATAACAAAACAAAAAGTCATTTTTATTGCTAATTTGATTCGCTGATCAATTTAGAGATGACATTTACACATTTGTGAATTAAGGTGAATTGAGGAGAGTTCAAGTGATTTGAGGGGAGATGAGATAAAGTAAGTTGAGTTGAGTTGAGTTCAGGTGCATTGAGGAGGGTTGAACTGGGATAAGGTGAGGTAATTTGAGTTAAGGAGAGTTAAAGTGAGGTGACGTGAGGTCAGTGCAGTTGAGGTTAATTGACCCTTTTTAAACGACAATACCCTTTGAGCAGACTTTTTGAAAATTTTGATTTTTTTACCCTTTTCCAAAATTATGTGCGACTTTTGTTCCTTTTCATAGATTTTTGTTTTTAGGAAATGTTAACAGAACCATGCCATTAAAAAATATTTGCTCCTGTAAGTACTAAAAACATTCATCACCTAAAACTTCTCTCCTTGCAGCAACTAGATATATGGGTATGTTTGCAGCTCTCTTTTATGCAAAGCTTCTCCCACTATTTTCTTTTTAAATTCAACAGATTTATTATTTAACTTGTAACGAAAAACCAAAATAATATGGAGACCCTTTTTTCGTCCATCACCCCCTTTTTGCGACTTTCTGAAAATTCTCAACCGCAACACTGATCAGGAGGTTTTCACTGGTGGTAGTTCATGATGTTTGTGTCGTTCCAGCTTGCATTTTTTCCCATAATTATATTTTAAACTTCCTTTCGAAGCTAAGAGTTCTGCAGATATCAAACCGGGTGAATTGGTTTAGGGTTAGGATATCTGGGCACTGAGAGATGATACTACTTTATCTATACCACAACTTTCTTTTAGCGAACGTTTGACTGCCTATGCTCTATGCTGAGGTGCAGAGCCGTGAGCTCAAGAATAACCTACATAGCCATCGTGGGGACACACACACGCGAGAAGTTGCAGTTTCGTAAGGGCGCTGTTACGCAGGCGATCATGTGATCTCTGGTCACCAATTGTTGTTGCTTTCTATAGCGGGTTATAAAATTCTTATAAAATAGTTGGCAGCGCTGCTGGTCATGCAGTTCAGCTCTCTCTTTCGCTCACAAATTTTTCATTGTGCACTGAAAGCAACAACAATTGGTGACCAGAGATCATATGATCGTCTGCGTAACAGCGTCCTAAATTAGTATCTAGATTGAAACTTGAACCACAGGCCACTGCGCCATAAGTTATCATTGGCTTGGCAATCATAGTATACATCAATCTGAATGTGCGAGAGCTGTAGTCCCAACCATTAGTGCTCTTGTGGCTCTGGATGTCATCATACCGACGTGTTTCTTCCATAAGAGTTTTGTGCCGAGCGTGATACCCAAATACTAATCACACTGCCGAGACAGTACCAACCTCTGTGCCATTGATAGTTGTAGTTCTCAATCCGGGTTAGGTTATTCGCCTTGGGCATAGAACGATGGCTGTTTTATTTGGATTTACATTGCGACCCACATACACACACCACTTCTTTGTTATCTTTAGTGTTCTTTGAATTATGTCACAAAGGAAGTTCTAGAATTTTCCTCTTGCTAGTATGACTATGTCATCCGCGTAGGCTTGGCACGGGATTCCATGGCCTGATATCGTTTGCATCTCCGGGCTCCAAAGGAATGGTGATAATACCTCTCTAGTGATTTTTTTTAATTTGTCATATTGTAGAGTCCTGGTCTAGGTATGGTGGATTTACTAGGTATAAAGTGACACTTATTAATAAGTTAGTAGATTGTCTGTGGGCTTTAGTCTTTCACCAAGATGCTCGAGAGATCGTATAGACATCGCTTAATAGGTTCATCCCGCGGCAGTTGGCGCATATGGCAGGGAAACCGTTCTTGTTGATTTGGCAGGGCACAGTTGATTCGTGGAGTCAAGTTTATCTTCTGTACTTTTTCCAATGTCAATCCGCAGAGTGAAAAGAGATAGTCTTCCCACCACTTGTCTTAAAACCTTCTTTAATCACCTAACTTTCTGATAAATCTTTCAGTCGTTTTTCCGCTGGAGAATTTTTTAAGCCTGTCGCACTCACATATATCACATTCTGGCTTTTCTTTCGCGGTTCCTCTTCAGCTTCCTATATCAATTCCTCGTAGCATCGGCGTTTTTAGACGTATCTTTTCTTTCAACTGCGACGTGACATTCCTCGTAGTGCCCATTTTTCTTTCGGGGTCGCTAGATTGAGTCTACGTCTTCGACGGTGGTACATAATGGGCAGAATGAGTGGCTTCACTGCTCGGATATGTCAGTTGGTTGAAGAGTGTTTTCAGAAGCTTTCCTTGTGTTTCTGTACGCACATTTCCCATTGGCGGAATAATTTAGTGGCATCTTAAACCTTTGTTCTGACGGGGGGAGATGAAGATGTCTTCCACCAAGCATAATTTTAATATCTTAGCAGAAGCAGCGCTCGTAAATATTCCCCAAACGCTGCTGAAAACCATTTTTGGCTGCGAAAATCACACCTTCAGTCTAATCGGGGGACACAAAGGAGTGAATTGTTGAAAATCTTATATGAATGCGGATTGTGGACAAATTATCGTCCTCCGGGGTGATCGACACCTCTTGAAAATAGACTATATCGCACATATTTTCACATTGAAGTCAAGGTGGCAAGGTCTCACATTTGTTTGCCTCCATTGCATTTATTGGGTGGCGGTTATGTCAGCCTTAGTCTTCCCTAGGACATCAACCAGCCGTCTGGAGACACATTCTTCATTAAAGGTACATACTGTACAGGTACATGCGCTTAAGTTGTAATCCATTATACGTTAGTCGTGATAGTCTCCGAATGAAGGGGTCTACGTTGGCAGGGGATTTTTACACGGCGGATCGGAAACACAGCGCCCAAAAAAATAACGTTGGCACTCGGAAGACTGTTACCACTGCTGTCGGGAGTGCGGATGTGGCGGGAATTTTTGCAGAGAAGGCTCATTATACTCTTGTACCACGAAACGAAGACAAACGCGGGACAAGATCATCTCGCCAAGACTGGCTTTCTACTCTGGTAACTCCGGAATTCCATTCGCCGCACGCTGCGCCACCAAGAATTAGATCCACCCAGGGCATTGGTCAAACGTTGGTTAATAAAACGTCTATCCTTTGCGCCAGTTTTGATAATGATTGTCTGCTCGTCTATTTCTTATTCGCACTGCTGTTTTGTGGTAGAGTAAGGAGTTTTAGAAGTCGAGAAGGAAGCTTTTAAACCGGGCCCCTAAAACAAATACTGAGGTGGACTGGCAAGGAAGATAATTCGTTCTTCGAAAACGTCTTGGCTCCTAGATACTTTGAATGGAATAGCTAAGCTGTTGAAAATCATTCTCAAATGCCAAACTCCTATTGCTTTCACTCAAGGAGACAAGAAGTGAGGCTGTCAGTTCTTTCGGAGTCTTACTTACTTTTACTTAAATGATGACCACACATTTCCCTGTCACGATTGGATTTTGTGCGCGAAGGAATGGTTTCTTGATAGAACTGTGGCAAATGACGATGCCAAATTGTGATGGCTATTGTACCCAAGGAGGAATTGAGCTTTTGGTAATAAGACTAGTTGATATCATCTTTACATCTGAAATTCTTAATCTAAAAGCTTCAGGCCTCTTAGCATGCTGTCTTTCATGCTGAAATGGCTGAAGAGTTTGTTTGAGTTGCGTATTCAGGTCTCCAAAGGCTTCGCTCACAATGTCAAACAATCTTAAAGTGAGACTCATAGTACATAATAGGAAATATGCTGAGTTTATTTATTATTTTCATTAATAGAGTTCAATTAATATTAGAAAAAAAAACGGTTATAGTTTACACATATTTAATCAAATTCAAAGCTACTTTAGTGATTTTGTTTAATCATAATATTTACGACTATGAACGCTCCGCTCACGATCTCGATCTCGATGTGACGTCTTCGATTTGGTTGTCCTATGAGAACGAGCACTCACATGACTGTGGGAACGCGAGCGCGAACGATATGTCGAACGTTTTGAAGAGGATTTCGAAGAGATTGAAGACTTTGTACTCTCTGAAATTTTCGCTGGTTTCTTAGTAATCCAAAACTTCAAAACAAAACAGAGTTCGGCTTTGAAGGCCTGCCAGGGTGTGGTCTAAAAAGTGGAGGTACATTTTTTTTTTTTTTTCACTTTTTAAATTTAAAGAACAAAACCATTACTTACTTGCTCTTCCACTGCGACAGTTTGTACATTCCACAAGAACTCGCATAGTCCAATTATGAAGGAGACCAACACGCCAGCGCCGAGCACAAGAAAAACGCCACCCAGCTCAATAATAGACAGCTCATCACCATCGACTTCAATATATTTAACACAACTAAAATTATTTCTCGGCGTCCACCAACGGCGTTTGAGATTGAAAAGTTCGCCCTTCTCACTGAGTTGTAGCAGCGAGACGCTCAAATTTGAACGATACTCAGCGCCGAGCGGCACAGCCAAGGCGTAATGCTTCTCGCCAATTTGACCGCCAACTTGCTTCAGATCGCAGCTGCGCTCAATGTTGTATGACATGGAGGTCGTTTCCATGAGAAAAGCATAGCTACCCTCACCTTTGCGCACGCGATCCACACCTTCTTTGTTGCTCGACGTAAAAGCTGATGGCGTGAAGGAAATCATTTGATTCCAGGCTTTCTTATAATCTGTCTCATTTGATTCGGAAAAGAACACCGAAGTGCTGCCACCTGCCAATGTGCCGTATTTAATTTTATTCTGATCGACAAGACTCTCGAGACTATCGAATTCACTCTGTAACTTATTGTTTGTTAGCGAAGCAGCCAAATTGGCGATATAGGCGTTGACCATCATCAATGTAAAGAACCACCACATGCTGCTGAGGATGCGCATTGGGGGACCTCTATTACAGTGGGGACATGCAAAAAATTTAGAGCTTTGCAGATCTACTAACAATTTAATGCATTCACTCACTTGGGAAGTATATCGCAACCTTGCTGCATAATGGAGCCAATCATCAACCAAAATGAGTTAGAATTGTTCCATATATTTTCAAGTTCTTCGGGGTCGGGATCAGCTGGATTGGGATTTGTCCACTCGTGGTGTGAGAATCTGCAGAAATAAGGCAACGGATTGTTATGACGAAATTGAAGCATTGTCAGAAGGAAAGACAGAGAAAGATATATATTTATATAAAAGGATACATGAAAAAAGGAGACACTGCACTGCATCCCCAAAAATCCATTAACAGAACTCCAAATTTTAAAAGCCCAAAGTACACTAAAATAAATTACGAAATTTCGTGAAATTTTACGGCGAAGCTCGAAAATTCCGAAGGTAGGTATTTCCATAAAGGACTCTTGGACAAATCCCGAAAATGCCCAAAAATTTCCAGCGAATTCTTAAAATACTGAATAAGTCTAGAAAAATCACGGAAAATCGCAAAAAATCATAAAAAGTCCCAAATAAGACACCAAAGATCGCGAAAAACTGCGAAAGATACAGATATATGTAAATACCAAGTAACACAGTCAAGAAGAGTGCCAAAAAGAAAACAGAAAAATAAGACAAAATAATATCGAAGCTCGGTAAATATATCCCCTAAACTGCCGAAAAGTCTTTGAAAAAATCTTAATACAACGAACAAATTTTAAAAATTCTTAAGATCTCCGAATAAAATGCAAAACATTTTGAAAATTCTTAAAACTCTCGAGAAGTCCTGAAAATTCTCGAATAAAACACGAAACGCCACGTAATGTGTCAAAACCTACAGGATTAAATTCCAGCAATTCACGATAAATCTTAAAAAGTTTCAGAAATTACGAATTTTCTCGAGAAGTCCTAACTAGTTTAAGACCCGAAACATCCGGGAATAAATGCCAACCAGTGCCGAAAGGCTCCTAGAAACCCTAATAAAAGAAAAAAATGCCTTGCAAAGTCGCAAAAAAACCAGAAAATGTATTCCAAAGAGCCCCGAAAAGAATTTGAACGGATTTTTGATTCACTGATAAAATTTTCAAAAATTTCGGAGAAATCGTCAAAAGTCTCCAATTAAACACGAAATGTCACGAAAACTCTCGAAACATACAGAAATAAATGCTAAGAAGTCCAGAAAAGTTCCTCAAAAAATAGAGCAAAACAAAAAATGTGACGGAAAGTCCCAAATTTACCAAAAATATTTTAAAGTTTGCCGAAAAAATTTTAAAACCCCAAATGCTTTCTGATGTCTGATGAGTCTCAGCTCAGGCACGTCAGAAGGCATATTTTCGAGTACATAATCACGGTCCAGACTTACATCGATCAACCAAAAAACCCGACTACCTACCGACGAGTGATCAACGGAATTCATAGAGCATCGGTATGAATGCCGTGATAAGTGCTCAATATCAATCTATTGCAGATTCTGAGCCACGAGAAACCCGCGCTACTTTTACCCAATTACGGTCAGAATATTGTAGCCGTCTCAACAGCTACTTATCCCGACTCGACATCCGTACACCATCCACCTATCCATAACACCATCCACCTATTCACAGTTCCGTCTTCAGCTACACACCTCTCCATTTGGTCTCAGCTCGTTCAAACAGTTCGATTATTGGGTCTACCATTAGTTGAACTTGACGACAACGATTGATGAACAAACCGACCTAGGCGGGGCTTAGTAGTGCCACCACAACAACAACAACAGTACACCCTCCTATTCCATCCCAAACTGTCCTGCATATATGCGGTGACCATATCCTTCCTCTCTTTTTCTTTCATGAAAACCTCAGTTAAAAAAAAATCCCTTACTCACCGCGCCAACAACACAAACAACAAGGTCATCACCAGTTGGGTTAACATCATATTGTACCACACCTCTTCGGCGAAAGGATCCAAGAAGGCGAAAACATTCTTCGGCGCTGGTGGTCTCTTGTAATACAAAATACTAATACCCAGCTGCATGAAAGGCACTGTAAAATCGACTACCTTACGACGCGCCTGTGTAATCGTTATATCGCATATGCCAATCTGTGCTTGCTGGAACAATGAAATTTTGTCAGTTAATAATTGGCTAATCAATCCGACACAACCCTCCACTACTCACATGATCAATTAACCTGCGTATAATGCCATCCCATTCGCCTGTCTCCGGGTTTGGCTTACCAGTGCGACGCTCAATGAGGAAATCATAATCGAAATCCATTATCTCCGACAGCTTCTGTATCAAATCCACTGCATAGCCTTCATACTTCTCCAAACCACGCAAGTTTTCATGGTCCTCTCTACAAAACAACTAATCGCAATCGATCTGTAATCTTATTTTTGACTATCACGCAACCAACTGGTCACCACTACTCACTTCAACATAAAATATGGTTCCTCGAAGCGTGTTGCCACTATGAAGAGCTTGCGTCCCAAGGAAAAATCTGGTGCTGTTGATGCGCTACTCACTGCCACTTGTATGGAAGTTGGTGGCGAAATGCTGCCATCGGGTTTCCAAATGGCTAAAATTTCATTGGTTGTTGGCTTGTAGATCTCCAAATTGAATTGACTGCGTTCACCGTTTTCGTCGATTTTCATATTTTCTGTTTTGAATGAAGGCTCCACATCGTCTTCGGAGATCTTTTGCAAAATAAATTTGTGTAACATTTAAAATGCATATCGAGAAATTTGAATATGCTAAATATATAGTACGTACCTGTTTCATTTCCCGCACAATTTGACGTCCAACATACCAAGGACGGCCACCACTGCCGCCACTGTAATCAAACTCACAGCGCTTTTGTGGTTCTATGAATGTTCTCATGGAGGTAATTATGTTTCGCGCGGCATTGGTAAATAATACGACCGCATCGTACATCAAAATCGGTAGGAGCTCCTGGTTGTTGAAGATTTCCTGGGAATATTTAGGGAAGTATATGAAGAAACTTTTCTTGTTCAGTGTTTTTAGGTCGTTCAGGACATAGACTACTTTCATCATCAGCATACATCTCCTTTGCTGAGCAGAATGCCAAGATCATAAGCGTACTCAACAGCCCTTCTATCTTTCGAAGTAATAGGAAGCAGTAATCCAGAAGACAATCAACAGATTAGGACAAAGATACTACTTCCAACGTACCTTGATGAAAGTTAGAAGTAGTGTTGTTTCAATACGAGTAACTACGAGCATGATAAAAATATATGAAAAGGCCTTGGCATCACTGGCTGTGAAGATGAACAGCATACATTCAAAGCTTTACATGTGGGAAGGAAATGAAATAACATTGCGGGGACGCTGAGCAGTTGGATAATTGGTACAATACTGGTTAGAATCTTGTATATAGAAAGTTGTATCCTTCCACTCGGAGACAAAGTCGTCTATTGTAAGTACCATCTGTGGGTGAGTGGCAAAAGGGGTCATATTCCCCTAATCGGAATTCCATTACAAATTACAATAAAAAAGGAATAATCAAGGCATTAACCTGCTGAACTACTTGCTAACGAGGAGGTCTTAAATTCCACCATCGCTTTCTCTGTCACACTGGTAATGAATTCCGAGTCCAGCTGTTTGAGTGGATTCAATTGAAGACCTGGGAAACGACACAAAAAGTGGTTCGTACTCATTCTCATCGGATCAGCTTCTTTATCGTTGGAAGATCGATACAAAAGCACAGAGTGCTGTAATGACGCTGGTAGTAACTCTTACTGCAGATCTGTTGTGTTTCAGAAAATATTCCATATTATCTCTATTTAACTGCGGTCTTGAGACCCTACAATCATCTCGTTTGGTACATTAGTCATTGCTGACGGTTAACGGTGGTTGGATGGAGTTGGCTGTCTTTTCTATTGGCATCTCAAAGACAAGACGGGCATTGCCAATAGCTGTCTCGTTTCCCTCTTTAAATATTGCTATGCCCTGAAACCCAGCAAATAATGATGTTGGGGTATCCCAGGGATACAAGGTTGCACGGCGTTTCCGACTTTACTACTTCGGAGCCTATTATTCTTTTTGAACCAGCTTGGCCATCGATGAAAATTCTGGAAAAGTTCCACTTAGCGGAAACCACTTTCACCTCCCATCTTGTTTGGAGGACCGGCCTTCGCCAGACTTAGATGGTACATTTTTGGGACAGATGTATGGAGAATGGATACATTCTCTTTCCCTGAACAAGCTTCTAAGATTCGTAAAGGAGTTTGGTAAGTTTGTAGAGGAGCAATGAATTCCCACCACTTATATATATCCTTCCTCTAAATTCTGTTTCTAGGCCTTAAGTACAATGGGCAATACTGCCTGAGTGCTCGAAAAAAAATTTATTTTCTTCAATCTTTCGGCCACCCACAATTCCATTCCAGCCGACTGGTCAGAACACCGAGCAATTCTTAAAGATAATTTTTATGTTTATTACTAGAAAAGCATTTTTATGTTGTTACTTCCTCTAAAACTCTTGTGGCCTTCATAAAAAATAAAATAGATTTAAAAAGCTTTATGCAGTGAAATTTTCCAACAAAAAATCGATTTATGACGCATTCTATTATTTGAATGAGTGGGGTGCTACCTAATATATTTCCTAAGGTATTTAGAAATTAGCTAAAGTATCGACTTTCTCCTTATCAATTTGACTAAATTAAACTTTACTATCTATATATACTATCTATATGGCAACCAGGCTAAAATATATTTTCTGCAGTAAAACTTCTTAAACCTCTTTAGTTTGTTACCGGTATTGTAATATTTCAATTACTTTATCAATTTGATTAAACTAAATTTTCAATAAGGTGGCAACCCTACACAAATATACTTTCGGCAGTAAATATTCTTAATTGTCTTTAGTTTGATACCCAAATTTCTATGTTTAATTTATCTTATCAATTAAATTAAATTAAAAATTTCAAACAGATGGCAACCTTCCACACAAATATTTTCAGCTATGTATAAGCCTTCTTAATTAAACCGCTTTCGTTTGACAGCCAAATTGCAATATTTACTTTATCTTATTAATTTACTTAAACTGAAATATTCAAACAGATGGCAACTCTCTAATTTTTTTTTCTCCATATATTTTAAGTTAGACCTCTAACTTAAGAGCGGGTAAAAACTAATACGTACATAAGTCTAAAGCCTAATTACTGACTCTCATTGCAACAGAAAACCTTCATCAATACTCACATCAATCGGCCGTATGCGTATCTTCTTTCGTCCATAAGGATTTTCATCCACTAATTTCACACGCACCGAGGTAATATTGGCCTTGTAGTCTGCATTATACATGCTTCTCAGCGGCGAGTTATGTGTGTTCAAGTAAGATAGAAACCAGTACTGGAAATAAGAAAAATTATTTAAGAAAACTTCTTACCGAAAATATGTAAATACATTCACTTATCCACTTTGCCTACTGCCACTCACCCGAAACGAGCCCAATAACTTAAATTCCAATGCAGTTTCCAACAAATTTTGCAACGAGTCCTCATGACAATCTAAGATAATTCTATGTTCATGAAATGTCTCGCTTGCCTCCTTCCAAAGTACGCGCAAATCCTGCACATAATCACCAATGTAGCGTAACTTGAGAAGATCATTATTTAGTGATTGTATATCCATAAGGTCCAATAAGCGGGCAAGACCTGGAAGATGGTAGTAGATATTATATGTATGTATGTATGTATGTATGTATATCCCCCACTATGGGATCACAAAATTTGCACGCACCCTCCTTGGTTTCGTAGACAATCGTAAATTGTTCCCACTGATAGTCCGATTTAATGATACCAAAGTAAGCCTTTGAGATCATCGCTACAGAAGGCGCTACATTGACAGTCATGCGATTATTGAGACGCCATTGTAAGGTGGATTGAATTTTCAAGTCGAATTCCATGTGCGGTATGCCAGTGGCATTGGCTATGACGGCTACAATGTCTGTGGAAATTAAAATAATTTACCTCAATAAATTAGCATGTTATTGTATCGATTGTTTGTGGAAGCTTGAGGGTTTTCACACTTGAGGTATTTTTGTTGTAAGTGTGTAATATGCAGCAGTTAATTTATTTATTTTTCCAAAATGCATTCCAACAAGTTTTTAAATGCATGCATGAACATATTTATATACAACGCCGTGGCATGTCTTATATACATACATGCATACATACTTAAATTATAAAAACCAAATCATTGCAGCAACAATGTTAGCGCATTTTTCGTCGCATTTTATTACACTCACCACTAGACGCCTTTGAACTTGGTCCAAAAATAGCAGCAACGCCATCTGAAATCAATTCACAAGCTGAAATGTTTCAAAGAGACAGTTGAGAAATTTCAGATATAAAAATTAACAATCATTTTTTTTTAGGCTTTTTAAACAAATTTAGTTGGAAATATTAATGTTAATGAAATTTAAAAAAATAAACAAAATTTTTGCCGACTTTTTTAAATTTTTAGTGATTGTGACATAAATTTAGGAACCTAGGGGATAAAGCACTGCGACCTTAACTCTTTCGGAACCAAGGGAAACATATTTCCCAAAAAGTTATTCCACTGATAAGGAAATTGTGTGAGTTTTCCTTAGTTTTATGTTTTCTATTTTTAGAATGTCCCCCATTAATATATTTTTATCACGAAATTTAAAAAAAAATATATATGTACCTGATATAAAAATTCAAAAAAAAAATTGAATCATATTTTTCTGGAAAATTTTAAGTTATTAGAAAAGAAAAAATGACTTTTGCGATAAAAACCTAACTTAAGATTAAAAGATTTTTTTTTTTAGGAACAAAATATGTTTACATAAATTAAAACAAAAATTTGTTTAAGGTTAGGTTAAGTTAGGTAGAACTGGCTGGCTAGTAAGAGCATCATATAGACAGATTTATTTTTTTTGTTCATAGTGTTATCACTAAAAACGACCATTCAAGAATCCAAGAAACCTTCTTAGCAAATTTTAGGATTTTGTGGAACCCTCCCTTTGTTGCTTGCTCGAGGTTAATGAGGAACGCCTCCGTAAAGCAGCTCAGGCACAAATTTGCCAGCGCTGGACAGTCGCACACTATGTGCTTCACCGTTTCTTGATCAATTTCACACTTCCTTCAGTTATAGTAAGCTAACAAATTGTGATCAGTTATGAGACCCACCAGAATTCTACAATCGTTCCTTGTTATCTTAAGTATAAGTTTTGTTAATTTCAGGTCAAGTGACGTGAGCATGGCCCTGGATTCTTTGCTTCCATGCTGTTGTGACCACTTTTTATCAGCCTCTTGGAGCATGCCTAAAGCACATCACTTGTTTGAAGCCTGTAGGGAGATAAGAATTTCTATCGTGACTGCATTATTTAATAGCACTCCTTCTTTTGCTAGAGTATCCACCCTTTCGTTTCTTTCTATGCCCCTTCAATGCCCTTATGCCTAGGTATTTAACCAAGGCAAGTGAATTTTCCTAGCACTTTTAGTTCAATTCGGCATTCTAGGACACTTTTTGAAGTCGTCGTATTTCACGCTATAAATTTTATGGCTGCACGAGCTGCATTTATGTTACTGAGAAACTGCGCTGCTTTCTTTACNTCTTAAAATTTTGCCTTTGTTTAAAATGGTTTGGCGGCAGTTGGCACAGAAGAGACACGACCATGGAAGATAATTGAGCGAAACAATGCTTTTTACACAGTGTGCACAATCGGGTGGTCCAAAAATGCATGTAAAAAAGTACAGTCGGAATTTTTATGCTCTCATCCCCCAGGATCCTTCTCCTACCCTTATTTTTTTATTTTGAAATCAGAAAATATTTAGAGGTCGGTCA
>NW_016170534.1:0-11423 GCF_001687245.7 Rhagoletis zephyria
AGTTTCATAAGAAACGGCCTCAAGCTCAATAAAATTGTTGAATATAATTTTTATAAGGTCATAAATTACAAAGAAATTCTGAATGAATAGTAAATTTAAGGTCAGTCAAACATACCGAAAGAAAGTCGGAGAGTCTCCTTAAAGTCGATGTTTAAAACATCGATAAAACTTCCATCGATGTATCGTCAATTTCGCGATGTTAGTAAATTGTAAACATCGATGGCAAACATCGAAAATTGAACCGATATTATCGATGTTTCAAAAACATCGATGCATCGTTTGCATCCCTAGCTGGGGCGCCGATCCACGTCGTTTGCCCCGGTTGTTGGAGTTTTACTCGAAGGAGTAGTTCCCGGCTTGTCCGTGGAGGACTTGGGCTCGGCTACTACCCCCTGCGAGTTGGATGTGCCCGGGATGGGCGTAGAGAGAGGGGCCATCCGCAGCTTGCCGACCGGCCTCGACTTTCCCTCGAGGGGTATAATTCTGCCGGTATCGCTGGTAGTATACTTTCCCTCTGGGGGCTTAGCTTTCCCTCCGGATTTTGCGGAGGACCGAATCTGGTGCACTACAGCTAACAACGAAGTAAAATTTTCTTTGATGTATATATGTATGTACATAAGTATGCAAGCGTACAATCGATAGTTTCTTTTTGATATGGTCAGCCGTTTTTTGCGGGGATGTTTGTAATTGTGCGTATAATTTTCTCGAGTAGTTTTTGTGCTGCCGCCATCAGCTTGTATGAATTCGTCTTTCGTTGACACCCAACAAACATTTGGGTTTGAGCTCAACATGAAGTTAAGTTTAGTGATGTGCCGAGTCGAGTCGACTCGAGTTCTGACTCGAGTATTTTAGAAGTACTCACGTACTCGAGTAATCAAATTATAGTATTCGCATACACAGACTCGAGTACGGGTCTCGAGTACTTATAATTATCAAACACCGAATCAGGTATTTTCGATATATAAATGGCGGTTTAGCGTTAAAAAAAATATATATGTATATATATTTACCAAATACACCACACAACTAAATTAATTTTAATATCGTTATAGGTATTAATTGCCAAAGATGAAAGGAATTTTAAATTCCAAAGGAGTAATTTTATTGTTTATGAATCTAGATCTCATGGAATATTGTCATTATAATTGAAGTACTAGTTGAACTTTTAAGGTACTGAAGATTTATTTGTTTTAACTCATTATTTACTTTGGATATTTTTTTTATGACAGACTACTAAGTTCTAGTTCTACTATGATAAATAAAGCAACTGTTATTGAACCCTATATTTATTTAATTTTAATTATTATTTGTAAGTATGTAAGAATTAGATTTCGAAGTTTGGATCTACATAAATCGGATATACTATCTTGGAGTTAATAATAATATCATGTTAAATAAAAAGTCGGCATTTCGCTTGGGTGCATGTTCAGCAGTCGAATCTATAACGTATTCGAATACCGAGCTCTGAACTCGAATACTTGATCCGAGTATCTGACTCGAATCCTGACTCGATTCTTTTTTTAATGAGTACCAAAATACTCGAGTACCAAAAATAGCCGACTCGGCACATCACTAGTTAAGTTGAGAACTAAGGTATTTCTCAAATCTCCAACGTTGTTTCTCAACAGTACCTCAAGTGGAGGATCATAGCATTCTCAACAAACAGGGCATTTTTCTTTGTATGAAAAAAGGACTAGAATGCTAGTTCCCAAATTGAACTACAATGCAGTTCTCCAATTGGTCTCAAACATATTATTGAAATACTGAAATTGAAATAATAAAATAGCTTATACCGTTTTGATTGAAACGACATACATAGATGAATTTAAATATTAATTTTTCATTTTATTACTCCTTTTGTATTATGTAGTTAATCAATATCGTATTACAATAACTCACTTCAGAGTATACAGTCCGACAGTAATTTTGGCACTTGATTAACTTCGCAATTTATTTTCTTTCAAGATTATTTGAGGATACTTTGAAGATTATTTACTTTTTGTTGGTAATTTTCCTCTTTATATAGCTTTAGTTTTTCACTTGATAATTAAAAATTTTGTTTCTCTATCACTTTACGTATCTGTGCGTCGGTTAGAGATGAGTTGGAGAATGATGTCGGATATCAACTTGAGAACTATGAATTTCTCCAAGGCTGGAGAAATATTTTTTTTTTGGTGTTTATTGGTCATACTCTGAGGATGATAGGAAGGCGAACTCATATAAGGTAAGAGGAGCAGTTGAAATTTTCGCCCCGGTGTTTCTTAAAAAAGTCATAAACGTAGTGACCGTTGGTTCAACTTGATAATGTTTTGCTCGAGATTGCACCGTTAGTGAGCCTGTAGAATGAATTTGTGTCTTGGTTGTATGAAAGATAAAAAAATTTTGATTTTCTGGCAAGTTGCACAACTCGTCCCTACATTAATGGTCATGTTGTACAAACTCATTCGACTTTACGTTTATTTTGTTCACTAAATAACCCAAAATGGATAACTCAGCCGAAATATGTACGTGCTGTCGTTGAATTTTGTAAATGTAAGCCGAAATTACGAAATTGTAAAAATGAGATTTTACAATGAGACTGCTCGCAAAATTGCACTGTTTGTGGGCAAAACGTCTAACTTGATTACGGATCGATCTGAACCAACGGTCGCAACGTTTAAGGGTTGCATTATGTCAAAATGATGTGTTTGTTGTAAATCATTCTGTCCTTTACTACCATTAGGCTATCTGCACATCTGTCGTCCATTCATGGTTGCTTTATCGTCTCGCCCTTAAATTTTGAGCCGAGCACATGCATTTCGATGGAGGTCTGCACACTTTTCGTTATCGGCTAGTTATCGGCAAATCGTAGAAGATGCAGAAACGGAAGAGTATGACACTATCGTTTGCTCATCGTTATGCACGCATTGTTTGTTTACAGTTTATGGGGAAAAATTAGTGAAAAAGTTAATATTTGCATTAAAATTACATAAAAATCAGTATTTCTTCCATAAAATCTGTGCAATTTATTAAAAAGTGGATAACTACAATAAAATTCAATACGAGATTTTTAACTATCAAATTTAACGAAATTGTAAAAAGTCTTTGCGTGCGCGCACAAAACATATTTCAGGAAAAGAAAAGAAGAGAGATTAATGAAAAATAATTAATAAAATAATTGTTTCAGCATAGTTCATAATTGAAAAATTGCACCGACTGTGCGAAAGTGTAGTCGTCATGTAATCGTCGCATCATGATTGTGACGATGAAGCAAAAATGATTGGACCACCAATGTGCAGAAAGCCTTATGTTATGCGTAGGCCAATTCATGAATTCATTTCATGAATTTGAGAAGTAACGAGTGCATGAACATCATTTCATGATTTTAATTATAAGCGAAATGGAGTTTATACACTGAGGTTTTACTCAGATCCATGAAATGATTTCGTAAATTGGGCTACGCATAAACGTGATTCCCTAAAACTCGCAAGTCTTAAACCGTGTAAAACTCGTAAGTTTACGAGGCGTTTATGGGAACGCTCCTTTTGTGAAAAGGTGTGAATAGGTGCGTAAAGTGACTGTTTGACAGATCAACCCGGTTTTTGTGAAGCAATTTTTGTTTCGTAGTATTTTACATAACATCCCGCCATCTTGTCTCTATCACTCTTGGCTAAAATACAGTTAAAAATGTCGAAAATTAGCAGAAAGCCTAGGTCAATACAGTTACTGGATGAAATTTATTCATTTTATAAGCGTATTATTTTTTAAATTTATTTTCATTATTTTAGATAATATTGGGCGCCCGGCAACACTGAAGTATACGAGGTCGTTTGCGCATCAAATTTGCGCTCCATACAAATTTTGTCAGCTCTTTTACGAGGCTCGTAAATTTACGAGGTTCACGAGGCTTTTACGAGTTTAAGGGAAGATCCCTTATGTTTTTATACTCTTGCTATCACATGAATATATGAATCCTCGCCTTGGAGGATAGAAAGCGAGTAAGAAAAAATGCCGAAAAAAGGAATTTGTCTTCTTTCAAATTAAATATGTAAATGCATTTTGCAAACAAAAGTACTTCCCTACTTAGTGCCTTGGTTATAATGCACGGGGAGAATCGTAACAAATCGCAACGAATTCGTAAGGATCTATTGATTGCATTATAAACATTTGCATTTATTTGTTAAACATAGAATAGATAATTATGTGACAGTTCACTCCGGTCATTTACTTTCATTACAACCCAGTCCTAAGGATGCTAGCAAAGATTTGATGACAATAATGGGGCATTTACATGGTATGAAGCCATATGAACTGTTGATACGCTAAAATAGAGGGACTACATGTTCTAATGAGGAATTCAATGATATCGAGTGGGATGCATATATAACATTTTTTCATATGAAAAATTATGGGGAGATACTGTAATCATACTGTTGTGATACTGTTAAGCATATGAAATTATAGCAAGTTGGATTTTCATACATCTTCCCATAAAAAGTTTAACAGATGCAGAGATACCAAGGAGGTTTTTCCCCATTTTGATGCCTTTTTTAACATAAAACCCACCGAAAAGGAGGAAAGCGGCAACTCCGCCATTCACATACATGTCAAATGTAGGAATTTTAAAAATTAAAAACAATAAACAAACAAATTCAAAACATAGAAATTCTTTGAACTAGAACTTTTTGAATAGAAGCAACTCACGTATAGTGGACAATAAAAATACCAAGCACTATGATAACAAACTTAAAAACAAGACATTACAGAACATTTAATGGGCTTTATATCACATTTAAGTAAAAATAAGCCTATATTTTCCAAGCTGGCAAAGAAATGAAAATGTGTATATTTTGTTGTTTACACAAAGACTTGCCAAATATACATAGAAGTCAAAATTATAGAAGGCATGTATACTTCTCCCTTTAATTTTTTCAAACAGTTTATGCTTCTTTCTGGCTTTTACAAAATGCAGAGATACCGCACTTATTTCGGTACAATATGATCGTAATGTATTTTCAATTCGAAATCAAAGAAAAACATCCCACGAAAAAGTTTGCGATTTTAGAACAATTAGTGAATATTTGCAAACTACTGCAAACAATGGAGTGTCAAATCTTAAAAGGTTCAGAGAATTAACGAAACAAATAAACATTTTATGGTCTTTTATTTCCTTCACACCGCATTGCTATTTTTTCTAACTTTTCCTTTAGTTTAGCGCTGTAACCTATTAAGATATCTTTTAATTTATACATGTGAACTGGTTTCAATGAGCATTTTTTCATTTGCTCAGGAATTTCGGGTACATTTTCTTATAGTACCTCTCATTTTTTTTTATATTACATATCTACACTCCGAAGTTCGGGATATTATTTTGAATATACCAGCAATATATGTAAAAGTAGTGGCGGCTGCTGTAGAGCATTACGCAGAGCCTGAGTTCAAGCCCAGTATTTTATAATAGTGGTTGCCCCTCTGTAATAGTAAACCTCTGAGTGTATTCTGTCATGGAAACAACTTCTCATTAAAATACAATCGCCGTTCGGAGTCGGCGTAAAACTGTCCTTTACTTTGTGTGACAAAATCACGCACGCCGCATATCGGAGGAGAAGTTAGGCCAGACACTAACATATTGTCAAGCGCAATATGTATATCTGTGTGTGGTTCTGCAAACCTCGGAACTGAAATTTGTGCCAAAAAAGATATTTGGTCATCGGAAGCTCCTGACATCAAGCCCTTAGCCATTTATAATAAAATATCGATACTTAGACATAAGGAGAGAAGATTATTAAGTTTAAAAGAGAGAACCGTTTTTAGTTAGGACAAGTTTCACTCTCTCCTATAAAATTTAGGCAACCTCCCATACGAGGTTTTGCATTTCCTTGATGCGCGGTTTTGTGCTTTAAACGAAGATATGTAGAAGTATTGCATACATATTTTGGTGCCTTTTCAAGTATAAAATCCACTGAGAAACGGAAGAAAACGGCATCCCTACGATTTCAACTTATGCCCAACGTTTCGTAAACAAGTAATTCTGAACAAAAAACTGTTTTTTCACAAAGATGTTTAAATGGAAGCATTACAAATATAGAAAAATATCAATCCACAAGGCTTTATTGGCAGTAGGTCCTTTTTAAAGCACATTTAACAAAAAAATAAGCTTCTAGTTTCGAAGCTAGCACAAAATAAAATTTTTTTATTTGTTGTTTACAAAAAAAATATTGTCAAGTATACAAGTCAAAATTGTTAAATATATATCGCTTTCATTCATTTCTTCATAGAGTTGGTGCTTCTTTTATAGGAAAATTCATATGGCTTATGAACAGATTCATACCATGTAAATGCACCATAACAATTATATTTTAGTTTTCATACATCTCCAATTTTACAGCAGAGACGAAACATTTAAGATAATCTCATGATCACGTTGTTGCTGTGTATCTGGTGATGACTTTGTTGCTGTGAATCGATAATCGATTAATTCGATTTTAGCGTTAATATCAGTGAACTGTAATTTTTGATTTCCTTTCCTCAACGTTTGAGACATTGTGACTTTAAAGATATTCCAGCACTAAATTTGCACAAAATACTCCGACTTATTCGGTTTAAGGGCTCACTGAAGTCTGCAGCGCCTGTTCACCAGTAGGTCCGGCTGCAAGCGGGTGTCTGCTTGGAGCAAGCGGCTCGCTATATAAACGTTTATTTGTTTGCGAAACCACCTCCGTCCCAGCAATGGGTTGTGCGCTGGGTTTGGGACCCGCCACGTAAAAACCACTTCCAGTGAAGAAGCAGAGTAAAGCCTCGGATGAGACCCCCTTATGATGACGACCTCGGCAAACGTTTAAAGGCCTACGATTTGAGGGAATGCACCTGGAATATCCAGACCCTTAATGAGGAAGGTGCCTCTGCCCGGCTGACATCACCGCCATCCAAGAAATGCATTGGACGGGGCAAGGCAAGCAATGTCTGGGGCCTTTCGACGTCTACTACAGCTGCCATGTAAATGAGCGCAAATTCGAAATTGGATTTGTGGTGGGAGAGAGACTCCGTCGCCGAGTACTGTCGTTCACCTTTGTGGACGACCGTCTAGCCACAGATCGCATCAAAGCGAGATTCTTCAACATCTCGCTCATCTGCGCCCATGCCCCGACGGAAGAGAAAGATAAGGCATCCAAGGATCTCTTCTATGAGCGCTTGGAGCGCACGTAAGAGCGCTTCCCTCGGCATGATATCAAAATTCTGCTTGGCGTTTTCAATGCCAGGGTGGACAAGGAAGGGATCTTTGGAACCACCGTCGGAAAATTCAGCCTCCACGACGGAACGTCCGACAACGGATTCAGGCTGATCGACTTCACCGGGGCCCGAAACATGGTAGTATGCAGTACTAGGTTCAAACATAAAAAGATCCATCAAGCCACGTTTCTGTCTCCGGATCGAAAAACGAGAAACCAATTCGATCATGTTGTTATAGACGGAAGGCACGCTTCCAGCGTTTTAGACGTACGCACACTCCGAGGCCAAAACATCGATTCGGACCACTATCTTGTTGCATCCAAAATACGCACCCACCTCTGTTCCGCAAAAAATATGCACCTAAATATGGAAGGAAAGCTTAACGCCGAAAAGATGCAATCACAACAGATAGTCATTGCTTTCGCTACTCTACTCTCACACCTGCTCTCAGAGTGCACTCTTCAACAAACCGACATATGCGAGCAATGGAACCATATCTCCCGCTCATTAAGTACCTGGTACGATAAGGAGTGCCAGGAAGTTGCAGAGAAAAAAGATGCCGACTACAGGGCTACGCTGCGATCGGGCGCAAAGCGCGCTACGTGGGACCGCTACAGAGATCTGAAGAGGGAAGCGAGTTGTATTTGCCGCAATAAGACGAGAGAGGCCGAAATACGTGAGTGCGAAGAGCTTGAAATGCTGGCCGACAGAAAGAATGCCCGAAAATGTTACTAGAGAGTTAGGCGACTTACGGAAGGTTTCAAGACCAGGGCGTACTCCTGTAAGAACAACAATGGCGACCTAGTAACCGATGTTCAGAGCGTACTTAAATTGTGCAACACTTCTCCGCCCTACTGAAAGGTAGCAGCACGGAAAGTTGTGGATAAGAAGAACCCGAAGTCGATGATGACGGAGTCGACGTTCCTCCGCCTGACTATGACGAGGTACGAATTGCAATAACGCGGCTGAAAAACAACAAACCTCTTGGAGCTGACAGCCTGCCTGCTGAGCTATTCAAGTACGGCGGCGAGGAGTTGATAAGGTGCATGCATCAACTCTTGTGCAGAATATGGTCAGACGAACGTATGCCCAACGACTGGAATTTAAGTGTGCTCTGCTCAATCCACTAGAAAGGCGTCCCCGCCATTCGCGCCAACTACCGCGGGATCAGCCTTCTAAGCATAGGTTACAAGGTCTTATCGACCGTATTGTGTGAAAGACTAAAGCCCACCGTCAATGAATTGATTGGGCCTTATCAGTGTGGCTTTAGAACTGGAAAATAGACCAGGTATTCACAATACGCCAAATCTTGGAAAAGACCTGCGAGAAAAGGGTCGACACTCACCATCTATTTGTCTACTTTAAAGCCGCTTTCGGCAGCACTAAAAGGAGTTGCCTATACGCCACTATGTCTGAATTTGGCATCCCCTCAAAACTCATACGGCTGTGTGAAAAGACGTTGAGCAATACCACCAGCTCCGTCAGAATTGGGAGAACCCTCTCCAAACCGTTCGTCACCAAACGGGGTTTCAGACAGGACGACTCCCTTTCATATGAATTCTTTAATCTGATGTTGGAGAAGATAATAAAAGCTGCAGAACTGGACCGCTCAGGAACAATTTACTACAAAAGCGTGCAATTGCTGGCTTATACCGATGACATCGACATCATCGGTAACAAAAACCGCGAAGTCTGTTCTGCCTTTTCCAAGTTGGATAAGGAAGCAAAGCGAATGGGTCTAGTGGTAAACGAGGGCAAGACGAAGTATTTCCTGTCGTCAAACCAACAGTCAGCACATTCGCGCTTTGGTACCCACATCACTGTTGACCGTTACAATTTCGAGAAAGTAGAGAATTTCGTTTACTTGGGAACCAGCATTAACACCGATAATAATGTCAGCATGGAAATCCAACGCAATGTTTGAAAACATCGATGTTCCCACAACAAACAGCGATGTTAAAAAACATCGGTTATAAAAACGATACATCGATGTTTTACCGATGTTTTAATTTCTCATCTACTACACGAAATAAAATGTAGCCTAAAATATTTTTTTAACTCGTAAGAACTAGATTCTCATATCCGCTACAAACCTTAACTTTATACAAAACTTTGAAAAACTCAACACATTTTTATCTTAATTTTGAGCTTTTTATCTGAATTTTTAGAAAAAGCTGCTAAAAACGGCCTTGATTTTTAACGAATTGGTTTTGCTGACGGGGTTTGCGCATTTTAGCATATAAAAGTAAATTGTAGAATTAAATGCGAAAGACCTTTGGCAAACAAAATTAAAAAAATCAACGCCAGTTATTATAAATTGCACCTTTTATTAAAAAAAACGCTAAAGCCGCCAGAGAAAAATCATTAAAAGTCAAAGCGATTTTAGCCGCTTAAAACTACCACATGCTTTATTAGAATTACATACCCAGAATTTTTCAAAAAAATTCAGACTAAAAAGTTTAAAATTTAGAGGAAAATTTGTGGAATTTTTTAAGTTCTGGTTATGGAATGAACAATATTTTTATAAAAAAATAACAAAAAAAAGTTAACTTAAAAAACGACCAATATTTAACAAAAATCAGCATGCACTCACGTTTGATGGCCAATGTATGTATGTCCATCAGGGATGGGCGTAATCAGGAAAATGAATAATTGAATAAAAAAAAAAGAATAAGTTTTCATTCATTTTTAACATTTTTAAATGACGATTAAATTTATATTCTTCATTCAAGCACTTTCGAATGATGAATAAATTTTCATTCATCATTCAAGTAATTTCAAATAAGAATAAATTTTTATTTTTCATTCAAGTAATTTCAAATAACGAATAAATTTTTGTTCATCATTCAAGTAATTTAGAATGATGAATAAATTTTTATTCGTCATTCAAGTAATTTCAAATAAGAATACATTTTTATTCTTCATTCAAGCACTTTCGAATGATGAACAAATTTTTATTCATCATTCAAGTAATTTAAAATAACGAATAACTTTTTATTCTTCATTCAAGCACTTTCGAATGATGAATAAATTTTTGTTCATCATTCAAGTAATACTGAATAACGCGTAATTACAATGCTTTTATCAACTTGCAATGTTGTGTGTCCAGAAACTTTCAATGTTGTGGATCCAGAAACTTTCAATGTTGTGTGTCCGACACCATAAAACCTTTGCTTTGAAAAGTTCCTATAAAAAAGCATAGTGCATAGGGCGACATCTGTAGTGAATAGGGCGAGGTAGATGACATCTAGATGTCGCCCTATGTACTACGTTCGCTACAGCGGAAATAGACGACACGCCATTTCTTTAAATAAAATTAATTGGTGCTCGTTTGTATGTACATACATATGTAAATGCATGTGTGTGCACCTTTCTATTAATATCGTTGAATTATTTTAATATCTATTGCAAAATTTTATTCAGACAGGACTAAAAAGTAGAAAATAAATAATATAAAAAAAACTTTTTAATATACAACGCTTTTATAAATGGACTGCATAATTTAATTACTTTAAATTTTTAAATTAGGTGGCAACCCTTCTTAGAATATTTCCAAACTAAAACCTCCCTAAACCTCTCCCGCCCGACGCCCATATGCTGATGAATATTTCACCTACCTAGTTTCCATAATTGAAATTGAATTTGATTTTTTTACACAGGTGGCAACCCCTTGTATGTAATAAAAAAATAAAACCTTTTCAAATCCATTTAGATTGATACCCCTATTGTACTAATTATTTAATTAATTTTTTTTAATTTTGTAATTAATTTTTTTGAAAGGTGGCAACTCTTTTCGAAAAAGTAAAACCTTATAGCACTTTTACAGCCCGAGTCCTTCCATTTGATACCTCATTTTTTAAAATCGAATGAACGGTGCAGATCTGGTGACCTGGACAAAAAATCCCTTCACGTATTATATACATATGTACATATATAGATAATTAAATAAGTACATACTTATGTTCATGCTTATATGCATACATATGCGGACTTTGATATTATATTTTCTAATATTTCATACACAATTAATATGTATATACGACATGAACATTTACCATGACTGTCTACCTGGTAATGTGATCAAGAAAGAATGAATAAATGAAAAATTACGCGTTATTCAGTATTACTTGAATGATGAACAAAAATTTATTCATCATTCGAAAGTGCTTGAATGAAGAATAAAATTTATTCGTTATTTGTAAATTACTTGAATG
>NW_016170534.1:11729-13396 GCF_001687245.7 Rhagoletis zephyria
CTAAAAAGTAGAAAATAATATTTCTCAGTCCCATAGATGAATAAAAATTTATTCATCATTCGAAAGTGCTTGAATGAAGAATAAAAATTTATTCTTATTTGAAATTACGTGAATGATGAATAAAAATTTATTCATCATACTAAATTACTTGAATGATGAATAAAAATTGATTCGTTTTTGGAAATTACTTGAATGAAGAATAAAAATTTATTCTTATTTGAAATTACTTGAATGATGAATGAAAATTTATTCATCATTCGAAAGTGCTTGAATGAAGAATAAAAATTTAGTCGTCATACAAAAATGTTGAAATGATGAATAAAATTTTATTTTTTATTTGAATAATAATTCACTCAAAAACGCCCATCCCTGATGTACATATGGAAACTACCTTCAAACAGCATATTTCAATACAAGTATAAGTATGTTGCTATAATTATGATGTATCTTAAATATGTATGGGGCTTCTATCCTGAATGTGGTTGCACCAGCTTCCGAGAACAAGCGCTCACATGCCACTGGTCGTTCGGCATAAAACGAACGGAGTGAATGAAAGATGTCGATGTTTTTCACTTTTCTAGTCGATGTATCGTCCAGCAAAACATCGATATTTTTGGACGAAACATCGATGTTTTGAAAACATCGATGCATCGTTTGCATCCCTACTGAGTAGTCATTTCAGGAGTAAGTCCTCTCTCGACATACGAAAACCACACTATATAAGTCACTTATAATGCCCGTGCTGGTATATGGCGCAGAAGCATGCACAATGACAACATCCGATGAGGCGGCTCTTGGAGTATTCGAGAGAAAGATTTTGCGGAAGATTTACGGGCCGTTACGCGTTGGCGACGGCGAGTATCGCAGACGATGAACGACGAACTGTATGAGCTTTGCAACGACATGGACATAATGCAGCGAATTAAAATACAGAGGCTCCGCTGGCTTTGCCATGTCGTTCGAATGGACACCGACGCTCCAGCTCTGAAAGTATTCAACTCGGAATCCGCTGGTGGTAGCAGGGGAAGATGGTGGCCCCCACAGCGATAGAAAGATCAGGTGGAGGACTTGGCTTAACTTGTTTCCAATTGGCGTCAGTTGGCACAGAAGAGAAACGACTGGCGTGCTTTGCTGAACTCGGCCAAAATCGGTTAGGCGGTTATAGCGCCAAATAAGAAGAAGAAGTTAGTCAGTTAGACGCGAATCGTAATTTCGATTATCTTAGTGGACTGAAAACTTCTGAAATTATTCGTCCTCTCTTAGTGGCCAATCAAAGACGTCAAGAACGAAGTATTGATGTTCTACAATATTGGACTTGCGGAAACCGCACTAAGCTCAGTTAGCTAGTAGTTTTAGCTGTTCCTGCAACGCAGGTCAGTGTTGAAAGGCTGTTTTTTGGCCTAAAATTCATTATGCCACCTACGAGAGCCAATTTAAGTAGTAGTGTAGTGGATTCGATTTCATTGATAAGAACTAATCAATTGAATGGGCTACAAATATTTAAATAAATTTATTAGCTTTTGCAATGTGATATTTTTATACCCGAGCGCACTTGTGCACAAGGGTATATTAATTTTGTTCACATAACGGTTGTTTGTAACAGCCAAAACGAATCGAGATAGATATAGACAAATGTATACATAAATGATCAGGATGAAAAAAGAAAT
>NW_016170534.1:13495-15670 GCF_001687245.7 Rhagoletis zephyria
TAAGTATATCGGTAACCGTTCTACCAATTTGTACCAAACTCGTTATGGTTATTGTACTTGCCACGTGTAAGCAAAACGTTTAAAATTATTGAAATCGGACTAAAATAACGGCCGATTCTCATATAACGGTATAATTTAAGAAATGCTTTAAACTTCAATATTTCGAAATTGAAGGACGCTAATTTACCCAAAATTGATACACCTCGGCTTACCAACTAGCGGAAGGTTTCGGAAGGGTGAAAAAACATATATTTAATACTTGCGCCGGGTATTTAATGTTCGGCTCCGCCCGAACTTAGACTTTCTTACTTGTTAAACTAACGATTATTATTATATTATAGTATCAACAAAATTTCTGTGAAAACCACACTTACTTACCTATAAGCAAAACTAAATGATATAAGGTTTGTATAGTAACCAATAGTCAGTACTAATTTGTACTGGAACCTGGAAATTTTTACTGGAAAAGTGTATGATAACCCAAAAAATTTGCAGGAGAGCAACAAGTCGAGAGCGCAACAACACGGGAGAGCTGCAAATTCTTGCTAGTGAAATTTCTACTAGCAGAAATTAGCTAGCAGAAGAAGAAGAAGAATAAATGTCAAAAGCCGCCATTTGTTGAATTGGTTTAGCACAAACAAAAGTAAAATAAGTGAAAATTGAAATATTACTGATGTACTAGACTGTGTAAGTGCTTGTGTGAAAAGCAAAGAGTTTAAAACCGATTTATAAATAGTAAAATGTTTACAGCAGAATATCAATTTCTGAAATAAGATCCTAAGCAAATGTGGTTGAATATGGTTATTAGTTTGTATAATTGATTCAGAGGTGTTTTCTTTATGTAAATTAAAATTAATCACAATATTTAATTTCGCCAAAAACAAACCTTGGAAGGTACATTTTTATTTAATAAATAATTGTTTTTTGTCAAACTTGTTTTAATTTTTTTATTCCAAAACCGAAACCGGAACGAAACCGAAAACGAATCAACTTTTGAAGTACGAAACCAAAACCGAAACCGATACCCGAAACGTTATTTTGAATCGGTTTCGTACCTTGATTAAAAGCAATGTAGATGAAAGTAATAAACATTATTACTATAATGAGAGCCATACATAGAACATTTTACACCATTTATTTGAAGTAAATCGGCATATATTTTTACATATAACATAGTTTCCATTTAATTCATAAAGTACATATCTCAGTACAAATATGTTTAAGATCACTTCGAATTGCAACAATAGCGCTAATTATTTGTATTGAAGTATAAAATATTTTCATGTTTCATGTTCATGTTTACTTATAAATATACAATATTTTCTCGCCATGTATCCGATGTTAAAATTTTTCACCACATTTTTTTGCTGCACAGCACCCTGAATGCGGCAAAACAGATTCTCGCAACACTCAGGTCCTTTATGGGGACCAAATTAACAGCCACAAAAACAAAAACCTATTCTTCTGGTATACTGTGGCGTTATGGCGTTATGGTGTGGCACCACTAATCGAATATAGTGTTGGCCATAAGGTTGGTTGGAACAGCTGTTTTATATGGTTATGGTTATGTCATCACTAGTTTAAGCTTAAAGCATGCAACTATTTTTTCTGGTAACCAAGCGATATTTGTGCGTAAAATATCGATATATGATATTATCGTAAAAAAAAATATCGCCCGATAATATCGTATCGAGAGCAAAAAACATTGTCGATATCGATATATTGATAAAGGCTGCATTTATTTATTCATTCTGAACGTTTGGAATAAACTTTTTTGTTTGCTTATTCTTTAGAACGTTCCTGATGATATGTTAACGTATATCTCAATCGCATTCTGTTTATTCTGGCTGTGAAATGAGATTATAAGGAATGTATAAAGAAACGCAGCCATAATATCAAGAATGTTTTCAAATCAGCAGTATATGATATTTGCTTGAATAATATTCCAGTTTTTAAACCAAGACCTTATAAATTGCCTTGGTACTCCAAGGGGCTGAAGAATCTGAAAAATTTAAGAAATAAGTTTTATAAGAAATATAAGAAGACACAGCATCAATATTTTTATGATACCTATCTGCATTATGTGAAGGAATTCAATTGCTTGGATAACTTCCTGTATAAAAAAAATATTCTTAACTTTGAATCTAATATAAAGTCCAATCCCAAGGCATTTTG